>NW_026943818.1:21348223-21463223 GCF_035594765.1 Anolis carolinensis
AGGGAAGGGGGAGTGCTTGTGTGTATACTTGAGAAGCAAGGTCAGCCGGTGAGTTTCATGGCTCACTGGGGACAGGGAAGTTTAATGGAAGAAAAGTAAATTAAAATCCCCGGAGAACAGGAGTCGGCTTTGAAACAGGCACCGATAAACATGACATAAAGAGCGGCAGCCAGAGCTCCGAAGAGGCATAATCGAGCTCTACCAGAGAGAAGTTCAAGGTTGAAACGCCTTTGGCATTCTGGTATTTATGTAGGTGCTTCAAGGACGTTACGTTAAGCACCGTTGTGGAAGCTGGGTTTATGTCGGTAGGAAATTATCCTTTATGAATGATGAACACTGGTGGTTTGAGTCGTTCTGCAAACCTCATTCCTTTATGCCATCTAACTGGTGATCATTGTTGAGCCAATGTTTGATTTACAAGTTTTTACGACCCTTCCTGTGTTGTTCTTGGTGGGCAAGGGTTTCAGTCCAGTTGTCTATGACATTGTACTACAGTGGAGTCTCACTTATCCAAGCTAAACGGGCTGGCAGAAGCTTGGATAAGCGAATATCTTGGATAATAAGGAGGGATTAAGGAAAAGCCTATTAAACATCAAATTTACAAATTAAGCACCGAAACTTCATGTTATACAACAAATTTGACAGAAAAAGTAGTTCAATACGCAGTAATGTTATGTTGTAATTGCTGTATTTACGAATTTAGCACTAAAATATCATTTGTAAAATGATAACATAATTTAATGTTTAATAGGCTTTTCCTTAATCTCCTTATTATCCAACATATTCGCTTATCCAATGTTCTGCCAGCCCATTTATGTTGGATAAGTGAGACTCTACTGTTATTATAATTCACTATTATAACTGTATATTACTAATAATATTGCAATATAGTCGTATAATATAATGTATTGTACGTATATATACTTGTAAACCGCCCTGAGTCCCCTTCGGGGTGAGAAGGGCGGGATATAAATGTCGCTAATAAATAATAATACAGTAGAGTCTCACTTATCCAACACTCGCTTATCCAACGTTCTGGATTATCCAACGCATTTTTGTAGTCAATGTTTTCAATATATCATGATATTTTGGTGCTAAATTCGTAAATACAGTAATTACAACTAACATTATTGCGTATTGAACTGCTTTTTCTGTCAAATTTGTTGTATAACATGATGTTTTGGTGCTTAATTTGTAAAATCATAACCTAATTTGGTGTTTAATAGGCTTCTCCTTAATCTCTCCTTATTATCCAAGATATTTGTTTATGCAAGCTTCTGCTGGCCCGTTTAGCTTGGATAAGTGAGACTCTACTGTATATACTTGTAAACTGCCCTGAGTCCCCTTCGGGGTGAGAAGGGCGGGATATAAATGTCGCTAATAAATAATAATAATAAATACATGAGATGGGAAAAATTAGACGAGATAATACTTTATATTAATATTGAAATTACTTTTAACTGCCGTTGAACTAAAATTGCCTTGTGCATACACAAAGAGGTCTTTATAATACAGTTTTGCATTAAGTTCAGTGTGTCCTAATTTGCTTTCTATTCACGTGTTTCAATACGAAAATCAAGTCAACACAGAGGTCTTTGGGGGATATTCACCTTGATTTGGGTGAGTTGTAGTTCACCTACATCCAGACAGCACTGTGAACCTAAACACTGATGGATCTGGACCAAACTTAGCACACAGACCTGATATGCCAAAATTTGATTACTGGAGGGGTTTTGGGTGAACTGACCTTCATTTCTGGGAGTTGTAGTTCACCCACACCCAGGGAAACTGTGACCGGCACCGATGATGGACCTGGAGCAAACTTGGCACACAGAACCCCCATGACTAACTCAACCTACTGGAGGGGTTTGAGGGGACTGGCTCACCCGAGTGGGAGTTGTAGTTCACCCTACAGCCAGAGAGCACACTGAACCTCACCAATGATGCATCTAGAGCAAACTGACTTGATGGAGTTTTTGGGGATTAACCTGGCATGATGTCTTTTGCATTTTGTACAATTAAACAATTGACTTTTTCAAATGCTGGGAACCCAAGCTAGTATATCATAATGTTTTGGTTGCCCCAGGTAAGGCCAAGCTGTGGGGCAGGATCACTTTAGTGTGGGCAACCTCTTTCCAGCCATTACAAAAGAGTGCAATTTCCATATGACCTGGTCTCTGGAGTTCTTGTTGATGATGCCGTGTCTCTGTTAAGTCAGTTGTTTGTTTTTAATTTGGGTTTTCTCCTTAGTGCTTTTTATGAGGTCGCAAGCTGCTTAGGGGGCTCCGGGTGCCCTCTGAACAGCAGCGTATAAATATTCATAGCCAACGGATTGCGCGGCAGATGGGAGCGGAAGGCGGCCCATATTTGAGTGCAGGTGGTTCGTTGGTGGGTTGGGGACAGGCCACGAATATAGCCTGGCATACATCTCTTTCTTTCATCTCTCTCGCCCTGTGCAGATTTGATAGCGAACTGTCCCAGGCTCATGAGGAAGCCCAGCGGGAGAAACTGGGGCGAGAGAAGCTGGCCCGAGAGAAGGACATGCTCATCGCCGAGGCGTTTGGTCTCAAGCAGCAGATCGAGGTGCGTGATCCCGGTGGTTCAGGATATTGGACTCGGGAACTTGTCTTGGCTTGACCCTTTCTCTCTGATTGGTAATAGAATGGACCTCCTTCACCCCATACAGCCCTTGAAGGATGTTTTACAATGTTGTCAATAGTATCACAGTTGTGACATCATCATAATTCAGATCTGTGTTTATGTTTTTCTTAGGTGTAGTGTTTGCAATGAGGCTCATCAAATAATTAATGCATTTATACACTGATATCGATTAGATTCTATACATGCATTAATTTTTCGATTAGCCTCATTGCAAAAACTACATGTGATAGAGAAAAAAATAAACACAGATAATAATAATAATAATAATAATAATAAATAATAATAATAATAATAATAAACATGCAAAGATACTGTGGGACTTCTGAATCCAGACTGACAAAGTTCTGGAACACAACATACCAGACATCACAGTTGTGGAAAAGAAAAAGGGTTGGATCATTGATGTCGCCATCCCAGGTGACAGTCGCATTGAGGAACAACAACAGGAAAAACTCAGTCACTATCAGGACCTCAAGATTGAACTTCAAAGACTGGCAGAAACCAGTGCAGGTGGTCCCGGTGGTGATCGGCACACTGGGTGCCATGCCAAAAGATCTCAGCCGGCATTTGGAAACAATAGACATTGACAAAATTACGATCTGCCAACTGCAAAAGGCCACCCTGCTGGGATCTGCACGCATCATCCGAAAATACATCACACAATCCTAGACACTTGGGAAGTGTTCGACTTGTGATTTTGTGATACGAAATCCAGCATATCTATCTTGTTTGCTGTGTCATAATAATAATAATAATAATAATAATAATAATAATAATAATAATAATAATAATAAAACTTTATTTATACCCTGCCACCATCTCCCCGTGGGGACTCGGGGCGGCTAATGTATTTGTGCTAATGTATTTGTGTTGTTACATTTGTAACAATGTGAGCCGCCATGAGTCCCCGCGGGGAGATGGTGGAGGGGTATAAATAAAGTTTTTTTAAGTTATTATTATTATTACATGCATCCACGTCAACTGAGTTCCAGACACATACCTCTGCTTTCATTGAAGACCAAACACATACAGAATACAAAATGGGAGTCCTGAGTCTGAACATGCTCAGTACAATCACATGTCTATAGTCCATTCCACACCAAAGAGGTACAGTCAAACTAGCAACATAGAATTCAGGTTAGCAAATATATACATTAACAAATAAATAGTGAAAGGCTTGGGAGGTTGCTATTTCCAACACTATCAAGGCAACAGTATTTTATAAGTATTTATATTCTATTGTTTTAAATGTATTTATTGTATTTTGTTAAATTATCCAATTGTTTTAATTATTTTATTTATTTATTTACAACATTTATACCCCGCCCTTCTCACCCGAGGGAACTTAGGGCGGCTTACAAAAATTGGCAAAATTTAATGACCAAAATGCAATCATAAAAACAAAACAATATAAACAGATCCATTAATAACATTGTTAAACACATTATAAAAACCTTAAAAACATATATATAATTAATTCCATTAATTAATTGCATTGAATAGCCTTGCAGCTTCAGTGCCTGGCTGTGTTATACTTAGGGGAATCCTTGTTTGGCAGGCTGGAGTAGCACCCTCAATCAAAGAGCTGCTTTGAAGTCTGGCTATTTCCTTTGGCTAGCTTGAATTGCATTGAATAGTCTTGCAGGTTAAAAGTCTGGCTGCTTGCTTTAATTTAATTGCTTATATTTTATCTTTTTATTCAATTGGCGTTGAATTTTTGTCAGACTGTGAGCCGCCCTGAGTCCCTTTGGGTGAGAAGGACGGGATAGAAATGAGGGAAATAAATAAAATAAATAAGCATCCCTTGGGTTGGGGCCGGTTGTTGTGCCTTTCCCAACATCCCTCTTCCCCTCCCAGGAGAAAGACTCCAGCCTGGCCACTTTGACCCAGAAAGTGGAGTCCCTGGAGGCCGAGCTGCAGGACCTCTCCTCCCAGGAGTCCAAGGACGAAGCCTCTCTGGCCAAAGTCCGGAAGCAGCTCCGGGACCTGGAAGCCAAGGCCAAAGACCAGGAGGAAGAGCTGGATGAACAAGCGGGCACCATCCAGATGCTGGAACAGGTATGTCCCCTCTCTCTTCCTCCCTTTCCGGTGATGGTTCTGGCCGGGCCGGTTTTTGGGGCGTGCTGGTTTCATGGAGGCGTGCATCCTCCCCGCCTCTTGTTTTGACACCTGGATTAAGAGGAAGCCATAGCTCTCGTCGGGCAGGTTCGAAAGGAGAGGCAAGCCTCTGCTTGCGTCTTAGAGCCGCCGGCCGGAGACAGACCCAGCCATGCAGGCCTCAGAAGCTGCAGCAGCCAGGCGAGTAAGTGACAGTGGCCTTTTGGGGCTTGCTGAGCTGGAGGGGGCTCCCAACTGCTGCCACTCTGGGCCTTTGTTGACCGGGCTCAGCAGGCTGGCAATATTTCCCAGCCCGGAGCAAGGCAGGGAGACTGGCAGTCCCTGGCAAGCCAAAGCCCCCCTGCTGGCCTGACTCTTAAAACTGGAAGGCGTTAAATGGGTCAGAGGCTGGGTCCTTAATGCCTCTGCCAGCAAGGAACAATATTATTGACAAAGCTCAGGGAGTCTCCACAGTCTCAAAGAAACTCTAAAGCAAATGGAGGGAGGGCTGGGGACCATTTGTTCCATCATTTCTGTCTGCATTCTCATTAAGAGACCCAAAAAGCAGACTAAAAGGTAAAGGTTTTCCCCTGACGTTAAGTCCAGTCATGTCTGGCTCTGTGGGTTGGTGCTCATCTCCATTTTTAAGCCAAAGAGCCGGCATTGTCCATAGACACCTCCCACGTCATGTGGCCATATACATGACTGCGTAGAGCGCCGTTACCTTTCTGCCAGAGCGGTACCTATTGATCTACTCACATTGGCATGTTTTCGAACTGCTAGGTTGGCAGAAGCTGGGGCTAACAGCGGGCGCTCACTCTGCTCCCGGGATTTGAACCTGGGACCTTTCGGTCTGCAAGTTCAGCAGCTCAGTGCTTTAACGCACTTCGCCACCGGGGCAGACTACATGGCCTCCTTCCCACCCCTGTTTCCATCCTCACAACCGCCTTGTGAGGTAGTCTTGTCAGGCCGCGAGAGACATCTGCCTGTCACTCAGGTGACAGGGAGTCAACAGGAATATACAGTAGAGTCTCACTTATCCAAGACTCGCTTATTCAAGGTTCTGGATTATCCAATGCATTTTTGTAGTGAATGTTTTCAATATATTGTGATATTTTGGTGCTAAATTCCTAAATTACAACATAACATTACTGCATATTGAACCACTTTTTCTGTCAAATTTGTTGTCTAACACGATGTTTTGGTGCTTAATTTGTAAAATCATAACCTAATTTGATGTTTAATAGGCTTTTCCTTAATCCCTCCTTATTATCCAAGATATTTGCTTATCTTGGTAACGGCGCACCATGCGTCATGCCAGCCACATGACCTTGGAGGTGTTTACAGACAACGCCGGCTCTTCGGCTTAGAAATGGAGATGAACACCAACCCCCAGAATCAGACATGACTGGACTTAACGTCAGGGGAAACCTTTACCTTTACTTATTCACTTATTCAAGGTTCTGCCGGCCCGTTTAGCTTGGATGAGTGAGACACTGGGGTCCTTGGTGGCACAGTGTGTTAAAGCGCTTAAAGTTTTTCAATGAATGTGTTGTCGAAGGCTTTCATGAACGGAATCACTGGGTTGTTGTGAGTTTTCCGGGCTATATGGAGCACCGGTGGCAAAGTGTGTTAAAGCGCTGAGCTGCTGAACTTGTGGACTGAAAGGTCCCAGGTTCAAATCCCAGGAGTGGAATGAGCGCCCACTGTTGCTCCAGCTTCTGCCAACCTAGCAGTTCAAAAACATGCAAATGTGAGTAGATCAATAGGTACCGCTTCGGCGGGAAAATAACGGCGCTCCAAGCAGTCATGCCGGCCACATGACTTTGGAGGTGTCTACGGACAACGCTGGCTCTTCGACTTAGAAATGGAGATGAGCATCAACCCCCCAGAGTCGGTCACGACTGGACTTAACGTCACGGGAAACCTTTACCTTTTACCTAGCTTGGGTACCTGGCATTGCCCGGGTCGTTTTAAAAAGTCAGTTTTTAATTGTCCGAAATGCATAAGGTTGTGGATTAACTCACATAGTGCCACGTTAACCCCCAGAAACCAGTACGTAAGGTTTGTTACGTTGCGCAAGCTTGCACTGGATACATCATGGGTGGGACTCTACTGTAAACAATAATAATAATAATAAAAGATTGAACTTCAAAGACTCTGGCAGAAACCAGTGCATGTGGGCCTAGTGGTGATGGGCACACTGGGTGCCGTGCCAAAAGATCTCAGTCGGCATTTGAAAACAATAGACATTGACAAAATCACGATCTGCCAACTGCAAAAGGCCACCCAACTGGGATCTGCGCGCATCATCCGAAAATACATCACACAGTCCTAGACACTTGGGAAGTGTTCGACTTGTGATTTTGTGATACGAAATCCAGCATATCTATCCTGTTTGCTGTGTCATAATAAAATAATAATAATAATAATAATAATAATAATAATAATAATAATAATAATAATAATAATAATAATACAATACATCACACAGTCCTAGACACTTGGGAAGTGTTCGACTTGTGATTTTGTGATACGAAATCCAGCATATCTATCCTGTTTGCTGTGTCATAATAAAATAATAATAATAATAATAATAATAATAATAATAATAATAATAATACAATACGTCACACAGTCCTAGACACTTGGGAAGTGTTCGACTTGTGATTTTGTGATACGAAATCCAGCATATCTATCCTGTTTGCTGTGTCATAATAAAATAATAATAATAATAATAATAATAATAATAATAATAATAATAATGTATTTGTTTGACCAGTCGTATGACCATAAATATAACATAAATAAATAAATGCAACATAAATAAAAACAAGGCAAAAAGGATGGGAGGACAGCAGCTGACCTTCTGTTTGCCGTCAAAATCTTATTTTCCTGATTCTTCTTGATAGCTTTCAGGATAAAAAGGCTGACTCGGATTATGGTGGATCTTTCTTGTCCTTGCAAGAGGACTGTCAGAAGATCATTTCTGTTGGGGGACCTAAAATTAGATAGTAAGCATCATGGGTGGGGTTCAGTGTGCTCTCAGGCTGCAGGGTAAACTACAACTCCCACTATGGTGAATCAGTTCCCCACAAACCCCTCCAGGAATCAAATGTCAGTATATCAGGTATGTGTAGTCTCATGGTTCCTTCTTCTCCCTGCTTTAGGCCAAACTTCGGCTGGAGATGGAGATGGAGCGCCTTCGGCAGACGCACTCCAAAGAGGTGGAGAGCCGCGACGAGGAGGTGGAGGAGATCCGGCAGTCGTGCCAGAAGAAGGTGAGCAGCTGGGGACCATTTTATATATGTATCACTGCGACATTGGGATTTCTGAAGCCACATGGGAACCAAAGAGCCATTCCAAGCCAGGAAGTTCAAGAGAGCTTTGACTCGGAGGTCTCTGTAGTCATCATTAGGCTCAGTGTTTGCTCCTCGGGAGCCTCTTGCTCTCTATTCCTTCCTCCCTTTCATGAGAGGAGAGACCTCCCAGTGACCAGGTTTGGCTTCCAATTAGTAGGACAGGAAGCGAGCTCCTGGGGTCACCTCCAGCAGGAAATGCAGGGGAAGAAAGACAGAGAGACAGACAAGGGAACCGTGGCATTGTCTCCTCCTTCCTACCTCTGCCCTTCATTTTAGCCTGATGCAATAGTCATGAACCATTGAAAGGAAATAATCACACATCCCTGGCATACTTTACAATGTCAGCACACCTCCCATCATCCCTGACCATTGTTGTTGTTGTTATTCATATGCATAGTATGTTGCTATTCATATCCTGCCTTTCCCCCAAGGCAGTTATAATTTAAAACATCCAAAAAGTCAGCACTACAATTGAATTAAACAATTGAGCATATTTAACGCCCTTGCTCTGAAAAATGTCAGGGTTCAGACAGGCTCAGAGAGGGAATTATGGACTGTCAGATCAGCTGTCTATCTGTCTTTCCTCCATGACCACTGACTAGAATCCTGTGGCAGAAGGGGGTTGGACTGGATGGCCTTTGGGGGTCCCTTCCAACTCTAGGATATTATTATTATTATTATTATTATTATTATTATTATTATTATTATTATTATTAAGCAGAGACTGGGTGGTCATTTGTTGAAGGGCTTTAATTGTGTTCCTGTATGGCAGAAGGGGGTTGGACTGGATGGCCTTTGGGGGTCCCTTCCAACTCTAGGATATTATTATTATTATTATTATTATTATTATTATTATTATTATTATTATTAAGCAGAGACTGGGTGGTCATTTGTTGGGAGGGCTTTAAATGTGTTCTTTTTTGGCAGAAGGGGGTTGGACTGGATGGCCTTTGGGGGTCTCTTCCAACTCTAGGATATTATTATTATTATTGTTATTATTATTATTATTATTATTATTATTATTAAGCAGAGACTGGGTGGTCATTTGTTGGGAGGGCTTTAAATGTGTTCTTTTATGGCAGAAGGTGGTTGGACTGGATGGCCTTTGGGGGTCCCTTCCAACTCTAGGATATTATTATTATTATTATTATTATTATTATTATTATTATTAAGGAGAGACTGGGTGGTCATTTGTTGGGAGGGCTTTAATTGTGTTCCTTTATGGCAGAAGGGGGTTGGACTGGATGGCCTTTGGGGGTCTCTTCCAACTCTAGGATATTATTATTATTATTATTATTATTATTATTATTATTATTATTATTAAGCAGAGGCTGAATGGCCACCTGTCAAGAATGCTTTGATTGTGCTTTTCCTGCATGAAGGCAGAAGAAGAGAGTTGGACTGGATGGCCCTTGGAGGTCTCTTCCAACTCTAGGATCCTATTTTATAATGACATAGCAAACAAGATAGATATGCTGGACTTCGTATCACAAACTGAACACTTCCCAAGTGTCTAGGACTGTGTGATGTATCCTATTATTATTATTATTATTATTATTATTATTATTATTATTATTATTAAGCAGAAGTTGAATGGCCATCTGTTGTGCATGGTTGTGCTTTTCCTGCAAACCTAATTTGATGTTTAATAGGCTTTTCCTTAATCCCTCCTTATTATCCAAGATATTCGCTTATCCAAGCTTCTGTCTGCCCGTTTAACTTGGATAAGTGAGACTCTACTGTATCTATTTTTATTTCTGAAATTTATCACTCTCGGCTTATACTGGAGTCAATGTTTTCCCAGTTTTTTTGGTGGTAAAATTAGGTGCCTCGGCTTATATTCGGGTCGGCTACGTATCAGATATTTACATTACTATTCATAACAGAACAAAATTACAGTTATGAAGTAGCAACGAATATAATTTTATGGTTGGGGGGGGGGTCACCACAACATGAGAAACTGTATTAAGGGGTTGCGGCATTAAAAAGTTTGAGAACCACTCAATATACTTTCCAGGCTTCATGGAAGTTGGGAGTCCAACAATATCCATGTTTTAAGGTTTGGGAGATGGACCAGATTGTTATAGGATAGGAATGCGGGGGGAGGTGAGGACTTCGACCTTCCAAATGTTTTGATTGACAGCTCTCCCACTTGTCATGCTGATGGGCATTGCAGTCCAACATCACATCTCTGTCTTAAAGCAACACACATCTGATCGAGGAAGGCAAATTGGAGAGCATCGTGGAGGAAAGACTGTGGATGAGTCTTCCCCGGCTCCCAGGGAAGCGGAGTCTCGGATTAATAAATAATAAGCGTGACATTTCACAATCAATTACAGAGTCAATACCGGCAAATTCTCCCCTCTCAGGGGAGGCCAGAGTGCTTCCCGAGGTGAGATGAAATCTATGCTTTGCTGGAGACCTCAGGGCAGTGCACACCAAGGCTCTCTGCCAGGGAAGGCACAACGGATGCTTTCGGCTCCGGATGACAACGGAAACCCAGGCACAGAAGGGACAAAGCGAGGATTCAGTGGTAGAGGCCCATAACGTCATACTCCCATCGCTACCTGTTATGTACCCTGTTTCCCCGAAAATAAGACATCCCCTGAAAATAAGACCTAGTATAGTTTTTGCTGAGTTGCTAAATATAAGGCTTCCACTGAAAGTAAGACCTAGCAAAGTTTTTGTTTGGAAGCGTGCACACCAAACAGAGGAGCAGAGCATGCAGGATCGGTAAATGTACGTACCTTAGATTGTTGTACATGGAAATAATGGCAGGAACAAGAAATTCTTGATAGGATTCACAGTTTGTCTGGTTATGCTGGTTTGTGATGACAACTACTGAACAATCTATATATATAAAAGGGTAATGAAATTTCGGCCTAGGACAAAACAACAAAACTACACATCCCAGAAACACTAAACTTGGCAGCACAACCCCTCATCCATGCCTCTATGTTCATACAACAAAAAGGAAAGAAAAATAAAGTCCTAATTAGAGGGAGAGGAATAATTGTTTTTTACCAATTGCTGCCAGTTAGAAGGCTAAGCTCCGCCCACTTGGTCTCCTAGCAACCCACTCAGCCCAGGGGACAGGCAGAGTTAGGCCTCACTCAGGCCTCTTCCACTGCCTATAAAATACAGATTATCTGATTTTAACAAGATTATATGGCAGTGTAGACTCAAGGCCCTTCCACACAGCTATATAACCCATTTATAATGGACTTAATGTCAGGGGAAAACCTTTACCCTTTACCTTAACTACCACCAATTCTTCAATACTTTATTTTCCATACCACCATACTTCGCCACAGCAATGCGTGGCCGGGCACAGTTAGTAATAATATAAAATAATACAATAATATTTAATTTATAAATAAATAAATATTAGTAAATAAAAATAATGAATAATACTATTAATCACTACTGACCCAAGTAGAAATAGCCTCCCTTGTCTATATATATAAAAATGTAATGTGCGTTTTTCCCATGGAGTAAACAACAAAACCACGAGACCAAATCATACCAAATTTGGCCACAAAAGACATAGTCATCCAATCTATGTCTTTCAATCAAAAAAACCTAGAAAAATAAAGTCCAAATAACAGAAAACCCCTCATTGCTTACTACGCATGCGCATAGGCCCCCGGGGAACTGAAACAACTACATTATCCAGAGGACCTCATAGCTGTATGCGGAGCCTAACACCACTTTGAAAAAATGTTGCCATGATGGAACAGCCTTGCAGCTTCAAAGCCAGGCTGTTTCCTAACCAGGGGGATCCTCCGTTGGCCACCTTGAATATCACTGAACAGCCTTGCAGCTTCAAAGCCAGGCTGTTTCCTAACCAGGGGGATCCTCCGTTGGCCACCTTGAATATCACTGAACAGCCTTGCAGCTTCAAAGCCAGGCTGCTTCCTAACCACCAGACTATGCCACAGCAATGCGTTGTTGGGCACAGCTAGTATATAATAAATGTTCATTTTTTTGTTCAACAATAAATATGAATTCTTCATGGAAAAATAAGACATCCCTGAATGTCTTACTTGGGTCCTCCAGGTGTTTTGGACTTCAACTCCCATAATTCCGAATTGTGGGTGTTGAAGTCCAAAGCTCCTGGAGGACCGAAGTTTGTCCATGCCTGGCATGTTTATCTTGGAGTGGAGAAGACTCAGATGCAACATGAGAACCATCTTTGAACATCTGAAGAAGATGGAGCCAGCTTGCTTTCGGGTGATCCAAGGCATGGACCAATAGATTCCAATGGCAAGGAAAGAGATCCTATAAGAAAATTTTGAAAGAAAGAGATCCTGCCTAATTATTATTATTATTATTATTATTAAACTTTATTTGCACCCCGCTAGCATCTCCCGAAGGACTCGATGCGGCTTACAAAGGCCAAGGCCTCAACACACAATATAACAATGCAAAACAAAAAGCAAATTAAAAACAATTAAAACAGTATAAACAACAAGCAATAACAATACGCTAAAACACAATAGAACTGGGCCGGTTAAGGAATAAATTGATTCAAATTACGAGGAAAGAGATTCCACCCCAATGTTAGGGAGAACTTCTTGGAGTGAAATCAGCTACTTTGGAGAAAGGTGGCTTCTCCATATTTTAAGCAGATGTCACAGAAACATTATATATGGTTTGAATGAACTGAATGAAAAGAATGCATGAACGAGCAGGAATAGTTTTGAAGACACCCATCAAAAATATTAAAGCCTGCAATGACTAACTACATGCTTGCTGAACTGTAATTAAAAGTTGCTGAATTGTAATAAGAGCTGTGACGGTGATAAGAGAAATGTTTGTATCTGTTTACATCTGTCAACATTTGCTGACGTGATGAACTTTTGGGGAAAAACAACCTGATTACATTAATCAGAGACAATGGCTCTTTTAAGTTAAGGAAATGTTTACAAAGTTTCTTTCTGTTAAGAAGGACGTCAACACAAGGCTCTTTGAGAATCAACACCAATGAGGAAGAGTCAACATCTGCCAGGAAACAGAGATGGAATCAACATGTTCCAGGATGGGAATAGTCTATCAGTAATGTACAACTTTGGGACAACATCTGTGAAATATTGCTATATAAGAAGCCTAACATTCCAAAAACATTCACACTTCACATTGCAATAAAAAAAAGTATTCATGATGCAGAGCTTGGATGGGCATCCCTTGGGAGTGCTTTAGTTGGGAGACTGAGGTTGATTTGGATGACCCTTACTTTCAGCTCTGTGATTATATGCTCCGTAATACTTGCACCAAGACAATGTATGAAGTTGAAACCATACTGGAAGCTGGAAACGGCCCTGAAGAAACAATACTGGATTAGCTATTAGCAAGGCTCAACTGTAATGGAAAGGACGAGGAACTGAAGCCCACTCCCCACCATTTCTCCTTGGAGTTCTTGTGTTTTTCCGAGGAATTACCAAAAGGACGACAACCGGTGTTTTCTGACTAATCCGGCCTGTTGAACTGTAACAGATCTTACGCTTCTAAATGGCAAATTTATTTCATTTTAATAGATTAATTAATCGGTTGGAATGCATATGATTAACCGGCTTAAAAGTTCCCTAATCAGTTGACAGCCGGAGAAAAATGCCTCAATTATTTATCGGCATTGTTTGTTTCGGGAAACATTTGTCAGGAAGAAAACTTGTAGGAACTCTGGCTGGCTTTTGTGGGTCCAAATTATGACCTTCCCCATTGTGGGCTTCTCCTTGCCATCTGTGACCTATGGGAACGGGTTGGTGGTTGTGTGCTGCCTACACAGTTTGGATTTTAACCCTTCGGTTTGCCTTCTTTGTCCCACAGTTGAAGCAGATGGAGATGCAGCTGGAGGAGGAATATGAGGAGAAACAGAAGGTGCTTCGGGAGAAGAGAGACTTGGAAGGCCGGCTGGCTGCCGTCAGCGACCAGGTATAGGGTGCCAGGGGCGGTATTATCAATATTATTATTATTATTATTACTACTACAACTAGTTTGAGTACCCTGCGTTGCCCGGGCTATTTGAAAAAGTCAATATTTTATTTTACGAAATGCATAAATGTGTGCCAAGTTTGGTCCAGGTCCATCTTTGGTGGAGTTCAGAGTGATCATTGATTGCATGGGAACTATAAATCCCAGTACCTACAGCTCCAAAATGTCCAGGCTAATTCCCTTCAAAACCCACCAGTATTCAAATTTGGGCATAATAGGTATGCATGCCAAGTTTGGTCAAGATCCATCAGGGTTTGGGTTCATAGTGCGCTCTGCATGTAGTTGAACTACAACTCTGTGTGCCAAGTGAGTTCCAGGTCCATCTTTGGTGGAGTTCAGAGAGCTCTTCGATTGCAGGTGAACTATAAATCCCAGTGCCTACAGCTCCAAAATGTCCAGGTTTAATTCCCTTCAAAACCCACCAGTATTCAAATGTGGGCATATTGGATATGCATGTCAAGTTTGGTCAAGATCCATCAGGGTTTGGGTTCATAGTGCACTCTGGATGTAGTTGAACTACAACTCTGTGTGCCAAGTGAGTTCCAGGTCCATCATTGGCGGAGTTCAGAGAGCTCTTAGTTTGCAAGTGAACTATACATCCCAGTATCTACAACTCCTTGAGATCATGATAAAAAGGCTCTGTTCTCTTCCGTTCCCGCCACTATGATGGGAATGAGAGAAGATCCCCTCCTTAGGATCTCAGACCCCAAACAAGTTCATATGAAGAAATAGCCTTCAGTGGAATCATATAGGTCTCTGGATTGTGTCAGGAAATAAAAGGTCCTCCAGTGTAGCTGTTGCAAGAAGTGATCTCTATGGACCATTTGAAGTTTCCTGACAACCTTCAAAGCAGTCCCAGATCGAGACCATTACAGTAATCCAAACAGGATTTATCTAGGCATTGGTAGATCCATCGTCTCACGGAACAGACACAAGACTCTTGTTCCCCTGAAGATAGACCAAGCATGGGCCAACTTCAGCCCTCCAGGTGTTTTGGACTTCTAGAGCAGGGGTCCCCAAACATTTTTAAGCAGAGGGCCAGTCCACAAATCCTTTAGACTGTTGAAGGGCCAAGTTATCATTTGAAAAAAAAAATACAAACAAATTCCGATGCACACTGCACATGTCTTATTTGTAGTGCAAAAACAACAACAAGAAGAACAATGAAAGAACAATGAAAGAGTAATACAATATTTAAAAATAAAAACAATTTCAACCAACATACATTTCTCAGGATTTCAATGGGAAGTGTGGGT
Source organism: Anolis carolinensis (assembly GCF_035594765.1). Lineage (NCBI taxonomy): Eukaryota > Metazoa > Chordata > Lepidosauria > Squamata > Anolidae > Anolis > Anolis carolinensis. The sequence goes on from NW_026943818.1 coordinate 21,363,591, forward strand.
CTGCTTCTGGCCAATGAGATAGTCAAGTTAATTAGGATTGTTGTTGTTGTTGTTGTGTGCCTTCAAGTCATTTCAGACTTTGGGAGAGCCTACGTCTAAAATTTATTTATTTATTATTTATTTATTTACTATATTTATTTACTACATTTGTATCACACCCTTCTCACCCCAAAGGGGACTCAGACTGGCTTATAAATTATATGTACATATAATATATTATATTATTAGCATAGCACACTATTAGCATTATATATTACTATATTGAACTATACCACTATACTGTAATATTATTAGTAATATATAATATATAATTAATACTATTATATGGTATTATTATTAGTGTTATATTTTATTACATTATATTATTATACAATATATTTTATTATAAAACTGAGGGCGGGGGCCAGGTAAATGACCTTGGAGGGCCGCATGTGGCCCTCGGGCCTTAGATTGGGGACCCCTGTTATAGAGGGTCAAAGTTTGCCCATGCCTGAGATAGACCCTGAGGGATGTGGCTTCCTCTAGCTCTCCGCTTCGTTGTTTCATTGGCTTTCTCCCTTGTTCCAGGTCAACCAGAGGGACTTTGAGACGGAGAAGCGACTACGTAAAGACCTGAAGCGCACCAAGGCCCTCTTGGCCGATGCACATGTCATGCTGGACCACCTGAAAAACAATGCCCCCAGCAAGCGGGAGATCGCCCAGCTCAAAAATCAGGTGGGTCTGGGGTCTTTAAGGTGTTATCGGGGATTTTTGTGTCAGTGGGAACTTAAGCTTTGAGGCCTCTCGCCCTCATGGTTGCTTTCCCTTTGCCTTTCCACTTCAGCTGGAGGAGTCGGAGTTCACCAGCGCTGCCGCTGTCAAAGCACGCAAGTCCATGGAAGTGGAGATCGAAGACCTGCACCTCCAGATCGATGACCTCTCCAAGGCCAAGGGAGCGGTACTTATACCCTATGATTACTATCTGTTACAATATTTATATCCTGCCCTGTAGCCGGCGATCTCAAGGGTGGCATACATCACATCTATAATGGCAACCCCATTGTAAAGGTGCCATAGTTTCCCCACTCGATTAAATTGTAAGCATTGTGGTCTTGAGTTTGTAGAACTTTTAAGCCGAACGAATAAGACTGAACCGACCTTCATTTCTGCAGTTGGAAGAACAGTTGAGCCGTTTGCAGCGGGAAAAGAACGAAGTGCAGAGCCGTTTGGAGGAGGACCAAGAGGACATGAATGAGCTCATGAAGAAGCACAAGGCGGCCGTGGCTCAGGTGACCGGCTTCCCCCTTGCCCAAATTCCCATCCTTCAGCATTTTGTCTGGGACTGCTAGGAGACTGAGTTATAGAGGAGGTGGCAGCCATCTCTGTACTTTGGACAGTCCTGCTATCAGGTGGCTATGGTGAACTGCATGCTCATGAACCAAGAATCCTGTGTCCTTTAGGCCTCTCGGGACCTGGCTCAGATCAATGACCTGCAGTCGCAGTTGGAAGACGGCAATAAGGAGAAGCAGGAGTTACAGGAGAAGGTATGGACAAGAAAGACAGGTGTCTATTGCTCTTCTGCCCCCATAAAGTTACCCTTTATTGAAAGTTTCTCCCTTCCATTCATCCCACCTCTTAAGCTGCAAGCCCTCCAGAGCCAGCTGGACTTTGTGGAGCAGTCGATGGTGGACAAGTCTTTGGTCAGCAGACAGGAGGCCAAGATCCGTGAGCTGGAGACGCGGCTGGAGTTCGAGAGGACGCAAGTCAAGCGCCTTGAGGTAAGTGGATGAAGCCTCTTTGGGAGCCAGACCCTCAGATGAAAACCCCAACCCTGTTCTTTGTGAAGGAAGACACAGGGTTGCTGTGAGTTTTCTGGGCTGAAATTGCTGTGTTTTACCTATGATGTATTTTTGTTATATTTTATTGTATGTTGTTTTGTATTTGTATTTGTACTCTTTGGAAACCGCCCTGAGTCCCTTCGGGAAGATAGAGCGGTTTATAAATAAAGTATTATTATTATTATTATTATTTTATTATGTCACAGCAAACAAGATAGATATGCTGAATTTCGTATCACAAAATCACAAGACAAACACTTCCCAAGTGTCTAGGACTGTGTGATGTATTTTTGGATGATGCGTTCAGATCCCAGTAGGGTGGCCTTTTGCTATTATTATTATTATTATTATTATTATTATTATTATTATTCTCTCCTAATGTTTTGCCCACATCAATGGCAGGTATCCTCAGAGGTTGTGAGGTATATTGGAAACTAGGCAAATTGGGTTTATATATCTGTGAAAGGTCCAGGGTAGGAGAAAGAACTCTTGTCAGTTTTGAGACAAGTGTGAATGTTGCAATTGTCTAGTTTCTAACAGACCTCACAACCTCAGAGGACGTCAGGAGAGAATGCTTTTGGAACATACAGCCCAGAAAATAATAATAATAATAACAATAACAATAATAATAATAATGAAATCCAGCATCTTGTTTGCTGTGTCATACAATAATAATGATAATGATAAATAATAATAATAATAATAATAATAATAATAATAATAATAATAATAATAATAATAATATAGTGGGATCTGTGCGCATCATCCGAAAATACATCACGCAGTCCTAGACACTTGGGAAGTGTTCAACTTGTGATTTTGTGATACAAAATCCAGCATATCTATCTTGTTTGCTGTGTCATACAATATAATAATAATAATAATAATAATAATAATAATAATAATAATAATAATGAAATCCAGCATCTTGTTTGCTGTGTCATAGAATAATAATGATAATGATAACTAATAATAATAATAATAGTATAGTCCTAGACACTTGGGAAGTGTCCAACGTGTGATCCAGTACAACAGCCAGCAAAGTGTCTGCCATGGACTCATCTTGTTGTGTTTCAAATAACAACAACAACAACAACAACTTCTTTATTTTATATTTCGCCAACCATCTCCCTGAAGGGACTTGGGGTGGCTTACAAACATGACCGTACTAGAACATACAACAAAAATCACCAACTAAAAACACAGTTAAAAACTTATAACAATCCTGTTAAAACAGAATTAAAAACAACAAAATAAAGGAGCGTTAAAACTATATCAAATCAGAACTCGGCAACCAGCAACTGGTAATACGAATATGGACATGCGACCTAATGATTCTGGCCATGAAAGCCTTTAAAATTATATCAAATCAGACTCGGCAACCAGCAACTGGTAATACAAATATGGACATGCGACCTAGTGATTCTGGCCATGAAAGCCTTTGACAACATAAAAACTAGGTTATTAAATACAATGCGAAATACACCTTGCTGTGGATTGAGGAAAGGCACTGATGAAGGCCGGGGATTGTCTTCTCTCTTGGGAGAGCTTATCAAAATTCATAACTTTAAGCCCAGAACCTATCCTCAACTTTTACATGAGCTCGACCTATACATGTGTAAATACGGTATATGTGTTGAATGGATTCCCCCTTCCCCAAATTCTCCCGGCACCTGTCAGATGCCCTCCCTGCTTGGTATTCTGCCTTCGTCGCCGTCGTCCTCCTCCTCCTCCTCCTCCTCGGAGAGACGCTTTAAAGCTCCCTCTTAATATTTCCGTGCCATTATTCGCGCTCCCCTCCCCTCCCCGCGCCTCGCCCCACCAGCGCCATAAATATGCAGGGGACGGCGCTCAGCTGCCGCGAAAGGATAGAATCTATTTTTCTCCCTACATTACATGCTGTAATTACTTCACACAAAGTTAAATCTATTTTTCCAATTCACCAAAGTCAGCCTTCCTCTCAAAAAAACCCCCCACCCTGATTATTCTGCCCGTGTCTTTGGCGGGGTGAGGAGCGGGAAGGGAAAAGTTCCCCTCTTTTCTCCCCAAAAGGCCCAGCTCAGCAGCCTCCCACACACCCCTCATGTAAATTCATGGCGCTGGCTTCGTTTGTTCCATTAGCGTGCGGCGGGGAACGATTGGGCCAGGCTCATTCCTGCGCTCCGTCCCCGGTAATTGCCGCTGTCTGCTACCATTATGCGCAGCAGATGAATATTGATGCGCTGGGGCCCTTCTGCGCTCCGCCGACGTCCGCCTTGCCTCCTCACCTGTCGCCTCGGCGGCTCCGGAGGGGGCCCAAGAGCAGACACATCTCCTTGTCAGGCCTGGCCTTCTTCCCTGCCAAGATCCTGTCACTCTCCCTGCCTGGCTCTGAGATCCTTTGTGGTTGCCATTCCCTACCCTGTATGCTCCCGTATCAGTCTTGGAATCTCAGCCCAAAGAACCTGTGTCGGCGAGTCTTGACAGACTAGAGCAGGGGTCCCCAAACTTTTTGAGCCGAGGGCCGGTCCACAATCCTTCAGACTGTTGAGGGGCCGGATTATCCTTTGAAAAAAAAATACAGACAAATTCCGATATGTCTTATTTATAGTGCAAAAACAACAACAACAATGAAAGAACAATACAATATTTAAAAATAAAAACAATTTTAACCAACATACATTTATCAGGATTTCAATGGGAAGTGTGCTCCTGCTTCTGGCCAGTGGGATCGTCAAGTTAATTAGGATTGTTGTTGTTGTTGTTGTTGTTGTTGTTGTTGTTGTTGTTGTGTGCCTTCAAGTCATTTCAGATTTTGGGCGAGCCTAAGTCTAAAATGTATTTATTTATTATTTATTTATTTACTACATTTGTATCACTACATTTGATCCCTTGTGGGATCATGTTATTTACCTATTAAGCAGTAGACCCTCTGGATTGTTTTTAGGATTCATTCAGCACTTTAAGTATTACACCTGCTGTATAATTATCCCTCCCTGATAACTTGATATTGCTTTGCACCTTGGTCTGGATCTTTTGACCCAAATCGGGATTTTAATATTATTGTGTATATTGACTTTTATGACTGTTTTTAATCATGTTGAAGTTTTACTGCTCGGTTTAATGTTTTATCTGATTTGTGCTGTCGTGTCTGGGCATGGCCCCATGTAAGCCGCCCCGAGTCCCTCCGGGGAGATGGGGCGGGATATAAGAATAAAATTATTATTATTATTATTATTATTATCACACCCTTCTCACCCCAAAGGGGACTCAGAGTGGCTTACAAATTATATGTACATACAATATATTATATTATTAGCATAGCACAATATTAGCATTATATATTACTATATTGAACTATACCACTATACTGTAATATTATTAGTAATATTATATGTAATATAGAATATATAATTAATATTATTATATGGTATTATTATTAGTGTTATATTGTATTACATTATAATATTATTATCAATATTATATGCATATACAATATATTATATTATAAAACTGAGGGCGGGGGCCAGGTAAATGACCTCGGAGGGCCGCATCCGGCCCCCAGGCCTTAGTTTGGGGACCCCTGGACTAGAGAGATGGACCGAAACTAACAAAATGAAGTTCAACAGGGACAAATGCAAGATACTTCACTTCAGCAGAAAAAAATTAATGCAAAGATACATCATCATCATCATCATCATCATCATCATCAATTACTTATTAATCGCTCTCCATCCACGATGCTCTAGGCCAGGGGTCCCCAAACTAAGGCCCGGGGCCCGAATGCGGCCCTCCGAGGTCATTTACCTGGCCCCCGCCCTCAGTTTTATAATATAATATTTTTATATCAGTTTTAATAATATAATATATTGTATATACATATAATATTGATAAATATATTATAATGTTATACAATATAATACTAATAATAATAACATATAATAATGTTAATTATATGTTATATATTACATGTAATATTACAGTATAGTGGTGTAGTTCAATATACAGTAGAGTCTCACTTATCCAACATAAACGGGCCAGCAGAATGTTGGATAAGTGATTATGTTGGATAATAATAAGGAGAGATTAAGAAAAAGCCTATTAAACATCAAAATAGGTTATGATTTTACAAATTAAGCACCAAAACATCATGTTATACAACAAATTTGACAGAAAAAGTAGTTCATTACACATTAATGCTATGTAGTAATTACTGTATTTACAAATTTAGCACCAAAATATCATGATATATTGAAAACATTGACTACAAAAATGCATTGGATAATCCAGAATGTTGGATAAGTGAGTGTTGGATAAGTGAGACTCTACTGTAGTAACATATGATGCTAATATTGTGCTATGCTAATAATATATTGTATGTACATACAGCTGCTCAGAGTCCCCTTCGAGGTGAGAAGGGTGGGATATAAATGTAGTAAATAAATGTAGTAAATAAATAAATAAATAATTTTAGACTTAGACTCGCCCAAAGTCTGAAATGACTTGAAGGCACACAACAACAACAACTATCCTAATTAACCTGACTATCTCATTGGCCAGTAGCAGGCCCACACTTCCCATTGAAATCCTGATAGGTTTATGTTGGTTAAAATTGTTTTCATTTTTAAATATTGTATTGTTCTTTAATTGGTATTGTTGTATTGCACTACAAATAAGACATATGCAGTGTGCGTAGGAATTTGTTTGTATTTTTTTTTTCAAATGATAATTTGGCCCCTCAATAGTTTGGCTAGAGATCACGGTCTCTTGTGATGGTGGAGGGACTGAGAGAATCCCGAGCAATAGTCGGGATATGGCTTTTTTGTCTAAGGGACAGCAAATCCTCTCTACACTTTAAAAGATCTCTCCAAGGGACTTCAGCCTATTTAGGAGGGAGGCGTTTCAGCACTTTGGAGAGCTCCTTTAAAGACTTCTGGGAGACTCAGAGGTCAACTGATCAGTATTTATTTTATTTATTTACTACATTTATATGCCTCCCTTCTCACCATAGAGGGGACTCAGTGCGGCTTATAAATTGCATTCACGTACAATACATTATATTATTAGCATAGTGCAATACTAGCATTAAATTACAATATTGTACTCTGTCATTACATTGTAATATTATTAGTAATATTACATTTAATATATAATATATAATTAATATTATTAAATTGTATTATTATCAGTATTATATCATAATACATTATAACATTATCAATATTATATGTATGTACAACCTAGCTATCTATTTGCTTCTCATTGAGGACTAGAAACCTATTTAATTTATTTATTTATTGCATCATTTCTACCCCGCCCTTCTCACCCCTCAGGGGACTCAGGGCGGCTTACAACATGAACATATACATCAAAGCAATTTATATCACGTTTAAAAATCCAATTAAATTAAAAATTACATTAAAATTGAGAGCTTACATTAAAAAAACCTACATAGTTATACATATAAATATACATTCAGCAGTATCAGGTTGAATTCCAACACTATTGACATTTGCCGCCAAGTTTTTTTGATTTTCCACAGCTCAGGGCTTCCAAATTTGCAGCCACGTCTTCCTCCTTTCTTGCTTTTCCAAAAAACGTGACCATCCTTTCCCCAGCATCACACGAAATGTCAGAAATGTGCTGCCTCACACGCGCTCCTGGCTTCCAGGGAGAGTTCAGGCTTGATTTGCTCTCGTGCCCTTTCCTTTGACTTTTCCGTCATCCGCAGTATCCAGAGAACTCGCCTCCAACACCCCATTTCAAACGAAATGTACTTCTCAATGCCTGGCTGGAGTTTCAAATTACTAAAAGGCTAGATGTGAAGGATCTGAAGGGGGAAAAAGGCACTGAAGGGAAGCAGGTTTATTTATTATGGTGGGACCCTTAGAGATATGAGCCTAAGGGATGGCCCCCCGTTTCCCCTTTTTATTCCTCCCCTTTTCCCCAGAGCTTGGCCACTCGCTTGAAGGAGAACATGGAGAAGCTGACGGAGGAGCGAGACCAGCGGACGGCAGCTGAGAACCGGGAGAAGGAGCAGAACAAACGGCTGCAGCGCCAGCTGAGAGACACCAAGGAGGAGATGGCCGAGTTGGCCAAGAAGGAGGCCGAGGCCAGCCGGAAGAAGCACGAACTGGTGAGGCCAGAGGCGTGGCATTAGACCAAAAAGACAAACAAATTGGGAGCAATTCAAGATTGACTTGAACCATGTTAACATTAAGATACTGATTTAACTGACCTGATACTCACGCCAAATAGAGGGAACTTATATTAATATAAGACGATCAGTTAGTGGAGGTACAAACTATACTTGCAGACCGAAAGGTCCCAGGTTCAAATCCCGGGAGTGGCTTGAGCATCTGCTGTTAGCCCCAGCTCCTGCCAAGCTAGCAGTTCAAAACATGCCAATGTGAGTAGATCAATAGGTACCGCTCCGGCGGGAAGGTAAGGGCGCTCCATGCAGTCATGCTAATGGCCACATGACCTTGGAGGTGTCTATGGACAACGCCAGCTCTTCGGCTTAGAAATGGAAATGAGCACCAACCCCCAGAGTCAGACATGACTATGTCTATGATACAACATGTGTGTGTGTGTATATATATATATACACACACACACACACACACACACACGCACACAGACATACGAGGGAGTATACTGTTATAAGGGAGCCCCGGTGGCAAAGTGTGTTAAAGCTCTGAGCTGCTGAACTTGCGGTCCAAAAGGTCCCAGGTTCAAATCCCGGGAGCGGCTTGAGCATCTGCTGTTAGCCCCAGCTCCTGCCAAGCTAGCAGTTCAAAACATGCCAATGTGAGTAGATCAATAGGTACCGCTCCGGCGGGAAGGTAAGGGCGCTCCATGCAGTCATGCTAATGGCCACATGACCTTGGAGGTGTCTATGGACAACGCCGGCTCTTCGGCTTAGAAATGGAAATGAGCACCAACCCCAAGAGTCAGACATGACTATGTCTATGATACAACATGTGTGTGTGTATATATATATAAAGTCATGTGGCCATAGGCATGACTGCATGGAGTGCCATTACCTTCCCTCCAGAGCAGTACCTATTGATCTAATCATGTTCTGGGGGTTGGTGCTCAGCTCCATTTCTAAGCCAAAGAGCCGGCATTGTCTGTAGACACCTCCAAGGTCTGTGTGCGTGTGTGTGTGTGTGTGTGTATATATATATATACACACACACACACACACACACACACACACACACACACACAGACATACGAGGGAGTATACTGTTATAAGGGAGCCCCGGTGGCAAAGTGTGTTAAAGCTCTGAGCTGCTGAACTTGCGGTCCAAAAGGTCCCAGGTTCAAATCCCGGGAGCGGCTTGAGCGCCCGCTGTTAGCCCAGCTCCTGCCAACTTAGCAGTTCAAAACATGCAAATGTGAGTAGATTAATAGGTACCGCTCCGGCGGGAAGGTAATGGCGCTCCATGCAGTCATGCCTATGGCCACATGACCTTGGAGGTGTCTACAGACAATGCCGGCTCTTCGGCTTAGAAATGGAGCTGAGCACCAACCCCCAGAACATGAGTAGATCAATAGGTACTGCTCTGGAGGGAAGGTAATGGCACTCCATGCAGTCATGCCTATGGCCACATGACTTTGGAGGTGTCTACGGACAACGCCGGCTCTTCGGCATAGAAATGGAGATGAGCACCAACCCCCAGAGTCAGACACGACTGGACTTAACGTCAGGGAAAACCTTTACCTTTACTATACTGTTATATGTAACACGATACTATCTTATTTTACGCAAATCCCTTCCCATTTCCCATCTTTTTATTTTTCTTTTCTTTCCTCTTCTCTCTTCTCTCTTTCCTTCTCTTTCCCCCCTTCTAGTCTCCTTTTAATCCACTATTTCTATCACTGGGGGACTCACAGGGGTGTTTGTGTGTTGTAGGTTTTTTGTAAAGTCCTATCGTTTGTCCATATTGTCTTTGTGTATCATAATCTTCTTGGAAAGATAAAGGTAAAGGTTAAGTCCAGTCGTGATTGACTCTGAGGGTTGGTGCTCATCTCCATTTCTAAGCCGAAGAGCCGGCGTTGTCCATAGACATCTCCAGGTCATGTGACCGGCATGACTGCATGGAGCGCCATTACCTTCCCGCCGGAGTGGTATCTATTGATATACTCACATTGGCATGTTTTTGAACTGCTAGGTTGGCAGGAAATCTTGGAAAGCACTAATAAAAAAGAAAATATCTTGGGGTCTATATGGCCCCCAAGATGTCTAGGGAATGAATTCTTTGCCCCCCTCTCCCCGCCCAGAGCTGATTTCTTTCTCCTTCTGATAGGAGATGGACTTGGAGAGCTTAGAAGCCGCCAACCAGAGCCTGCAGTCGGATCTGAAGCTGGCCTTCAAGCGGATCGGGGACCTGCAGGCCGCCATTGAGGACGAGATGGAGAGCGACGAGAACGAGGATCTCATCAACAGGTAAGCACAGACGTGTGTCTTGCTTTAAGATCATAACACAAGTCCTTTTACATCAGGTCCAAGGCCAAATCTATCCCGGCATCATGACCATATATCTCTGGAGAGCTCTGAGCCAGGACGAGACAGTGATGGGTGTCCTCTTAGTCAGAGGTGAACCACGAATCCATTAAGCAAAGGGTGAGCAGACCTTCACTGTCTGGATGTCTGGGATGTCACCTTCCAAGAGCCTCAGCTGGCAGGTTCTGGGAGTTATAGGCTGTACAGCTTTTATTGTCGTCTCCTTTCTCTATGGGTTCACTCTGAAGCTCCCTACATCAACACATCATTGCAAGAACATCAAACGTTACAATACAGTCCTTCCTTGTCCTTTTTGATTTCTGTTGCCCCTTTTTTTTTGTCTTTCCCCGTCTCCATGTGTTTTATTTTCCTTGTCATATCTCTCACCTCCCTATCCCTGTTCCCCAGTTTGCAGGACATGGTGGCAAAGTACCAGAGGCGCAAGAACAAGCTGTGAGGATGAGTTCTTGTCCTTCCCCCCCCCCCCCCCCCCCGTAACAGCTTGTTACTCCTAACCTCAAACATGGAGGGGAAGCGTCCCCCCTAAACTCCGATTTTATTTGCATGCCCCTGCTAAGCATGTGTATTGACTTTCAGAACTCTAACTGGCATTGCTGTGTCCCCAAGATGTGACACTAACTATGGCATAGGAAAAGAGTGATGTATATAACCGAAATTTGCATTGAACCTGGCTCGGAGGAGGTTGAGAATAATGGGGATTGTTGTGCCTTCAAGTCACCTTTGACATACTGTATATATTTGAGTATAAGGCAACCCGAATATAAGCCGAGGTACCGAATTTTATGACAAAAAACTGGGAAAACGTATTGACTCAGGTATACGCCAAGGGTGGGAAATGCAGCAGCTACTGGTGAATTTCAAAATAATAATAGATACCAATAAAATTACATTAATTGTGGCATCAGTAGGTTAAATGTTTTTGAATATTTATCGTATTTCAAAGAAAAACAGTCAACTAGGTCTGTAAGTGGTCTGTAATAATAATAATAATAATAATAATAATAATAATAATAATAATAATAATAATAATAATAATGCTTCATTTGTATCTCACCCCGTGGGGACTCATGCCGGTTTCCAACATAGTAACAGGCAAACATTCAATGCCTATTTAAATAAAGCAGAGCTAGATATATAAGTATATACTAATTTCACATATGCATTCCCCCCTGAAACATTTGCAAATCCCTTCTGCAATATTTGCAAGCCCTATATATCTATGTTTATATCTATCTAGATATAATTATATATACTAATTTCACATATGCATGCGGGGACATAAGAGAAGCCTCCCACAAGGATGGTAAAACATCAAAACATCCGGGCGTCCCCTGGGCAACGTCCTTGCAGATGGCCAATTATCCCACTCCAGAAGCGACTTGCAGATTCTCAAGTTGCTCCTGACACGAAAAAAACAAAAAAACCCCATATGCATTCCCTCCTGAAACATTTGCAAATCCCTCCTGCAATATTTGCAAGCCCTATATATCTATATTTATATCTATCTAGGTATATTATATCTATCTATCTAGATCTCTCTCTATATGTGTGTGTGCATTTCCCCTGCAATATTTGCAAGCCCTTGATATCTATATTCATATTTCTCTAGACATGTCTATATATATTCATGTGTGCATTTCTTCCTGTAATATTTTCAAGCCCTATATATCTACGTTCATATATATGTATCTAAACATCCTAATAATATTACAATGTAATGATATAGTACAATATAGTAATTTAATGCTAGTATTGTACTATGCTAATAATATAAGGTATTGTATGTGAATGGAGTTTGTAAGCCACTCTGAGTCCCCTTTGGGGTGAGAAGGGCGGCATATAAATGTAGTAAATAAATAAATATATAGGATTTGCAGAGACTTGCAAACATGTGAGGGGAAAATTCATATATAAAAATAATATATACATATAGATACAGATATAGATATGTAAATCTCTAGTTATCTATATGAATATAGGATTTGCAAAGACTGCAAACATGAGGGGAAAATTCATATATAAAATTAATGTATATAGATAGATAGAGATATATAGGTAGATAGGGATTGCAAAGGCTTGCAGGGGGAATATATATCTGTAGAAGAGATTAACAAATATTTCAGGGGAAAATGCTCTTCTAAGATTAATGGATTTTTTTCTTCTTCCTGACTTGCAAGGGCTTCTCTCCCTCTCCTTTCCCTTTTCAAAACATTACCTTAAGAGCAAGGGAGGCTTTGGAAAAGAAAACACACTGTTAAGGAAGGGGAAGAGGAGAGAGAAATATATCATATATTGCAAGCAATGGCCTCCGGGCTCCGTTGCCTGGCTTTATAAGCCAAGGGAGGCTTTTTCAGCGCAAAAAAAGGACTGAAAAACTTGGCTTATCTTCGAGTATATACATTAGAACCACCTTACGACTTCCAGGTTCTCTTGTTAGGTATTGCAAATCCAAGGCACTTTTAGTACAGTCTCCTCCTTGTCTTACTGCCTTCCATTTCACCAATAGTCTTTCCCAATGAATAATTTCATGATGTGTCCAAAGTACAACAGCCTCGGTTTCGCCATCTTACCTTCAGGCTCAGTTGGCTCTCATTTGTTTGTCTTTGTTGCTAATTTTATCCCTTTGGGCTCCTCCTGGATCTCTCCCAAAGAGACGGGGAGTTTGGATAGGATAATGTCTGTGTTTAAGAGCCTGTAGACTTGAGTGTTTTGTATTAAAAGTGGTCTTCTAGCTTTCTGTTCCCCCGTTGGGGATTCAAAATGGTCCCCTGGATCTCTGAAGCTTTCCATCGTTGTTTTGCAGTGATTTCCTTTGAGCCCAGGATTTTGTCTTTGACGTCGGAAGGGTTTTGATGGTGAGGTGTATATCTCTCGGTGTCTCTTTTCCTTCTCCTCCTTATCAGCTTTCTCTCCCTGAGCTGGAGATGGGCCCGGTTGGGGCGACGATGGCAGGATCTATACGGGCTAATGATAAATGTAATTGCGTGCAGCAGTGATGGAGGGCCGCGGGAGCCTCGTTGTCACACACAATTAATGTCCCCCACCGTTCAGTCTGCGTTTGCGCCGTTCCCCGCGATTTGGGTCCCGGTTAACTAATGGCACGCTCGCCTGGACATAAATTGCCTTTGACGGGAGGTTTAATTCCAACCATTTAGAATATCGGCTGCCCCCAGAGTTTGTTTACGGGGCGCTTTGGTGCCTTTGGAGTCCCTCTCCCCAAGATGATAAAAAGGGAGAGCAAAATAACAAACTGCCTCCTGGCATTTATCCCCGGAGCAAGAGATGTGCTTGATCAAGGCGAGTCTGTGGCTTTGAATGGAAGGAAGGAGATTTGGATTCAGAGTGAGGTTGGGCTGAGGAGAACATTCCTTAAACCAGTGATTATCAGCACTGACACACCTAGCCATTTTTGCTGCCACATGCAGATTGATTGGATGACTATGTCTTTTGTGGCCAAATTTGATGCGATTTGGTCCAGTGGTTTTGTTGTTTAGTCCATGGGAATTATGCACATTACATTTATATATATATACTAGCTGTGCCCTGCCACGCGTTGCTGTGGCGAAGTATGGTGGTATGGGAAACGAAGTATTGAGGAATTGGTGGTAGTTAAGGTAAAGGGTAAAGGTTTTCCCCTGACATTAAGTCCATTATAAATGGGTTACATAGCTGTGGGGAAGGGCCTTGAGTCTACACTGCCATATAATCCAGTTAAAATCAGATAATCTGTATTTTATAGGCAGTGTGGAAGAGGCCTAAGTGAGGCCTAACTCTGCCTGTCCCCTGGGCTGAGTAGGTTGCTAGGAGACCACGTGGGCGGAGCTTAGCCTTCTAACTGGCAGCAATTGGATAAAGACAATTATTCCTCTCCCTCTAATTAAGACTTTAATTTTCTTTTCTTTTTGTTGTTTGAACGTAGAGGCATGGATGAGGGGTTGTGCTGCCAAGTTTAGTGTTTCTGGGCTGTGTAGTTTTGTTGTTTTGTCCTAGGCCGAAATTTCATTACCCTTTATATATATACTAGCTGTGCCCGGCCACGCGTTGCTGTGGCGAAGTATGGTGGTATGGGAAATAAAGTACTGAGGAATTGGTGGTAGTTAAGGTAAAGGGTAAAGGTTTCCCCCTGACATTAAGTCCATTAGAAATGGGTTATATAGCTGTGTGGAAGGGCCTTGAGTCTACACTGCCATATAATCCAGTTAAAATCAGATAATCTGTATTTTATAGGCAGTGTGAAAGAGGCCTAAGTGAAGCCTAACTCTGCCTGTCCCCTGGGCTGAGTGGGTTGCTAGGAGACCAAGTGGGTGGAGCTTAGCCTGTAACTGGCAGCAATTGGATAAAGACAATTATTCCTCTCCCTCTAATTAGGACTTTATTTTTCTTTTCTTTTTGTTGTTTGAACGTAGAGGCATGGATGAGAGGTTGTGTTGCCAAGTTTAGTGTTTCTGGGATGTGTAGATTTGTTGTTTTGTCCTAGGCCGAAATTTCATTACCCTTTTATATATATAGATATATATTATATCATTCTATTATTATTGTAATATATTATCATATTATCACTATTATATTATTATTCATTATTCATGACTACATTGAAACTAGAATAGAGAGAAATCAGCATGGAAACGGCAAGAGGTACCATAGATCGTTGTACATGGAAATAATGTTAGTAAATAGTTTTTGATTTATTAAATACAGTTCTATATTACAATTAGATATTTTTGTTATTTAAATTATACATATTGCAAAATTATGGTGTTTTTTTTCTTGAAGTGACACACCACCCAAGTCATGCTAGATTTTTTGGTGAATTTTGACACACCAAGCGCAAACACTTGCCTTAAACAGAGCATTAGATGTCTTTGGAAGGGGCCTGGAACACAGAAAGGGATAGATTTCAATCTCTTTCCGCTTTGCCCGAAGAGAGATGGCGAGAGAAATAAGGCTTACGTCTCGGCACCGTCCTTATTGCTGCGATTCCTAATGAAAGCGGTAAACAGCGCTGCATTAGCCGGGAGATTTACACAGGAGCGGCGTTAAGCATCTCCCCAGACATAACGGCGCTACTTTCTCCGCTCGGAGCGATCAATACCGTTATGAACGGTGCTTATAAATTTGGGGCGCTTTTGGCTGCGCACTGCCGCCTTTACGCTTGCGAATAAATCAGCTACCTTTTGCAGAAGAAGGGTTGGCTCCTCGAGGCCATAAATCCCTTCTTGCTCGGGGATGGTGGCTGTACCTCTTCCTTACCATCGCCTTTGCGTGAAACATTATTGGGGGGAGAACCGTAAAACGAAGCCATTTACGTCCCCTGTTCCACCGCCTCCACCATCTCCTCTTACCTGTTTTCTAGAGGAGAGAGTTAGTACGCACACAAAGACGATGCATGGAGGGTTGTCTTTGTAATTATTTCCCCCTCCAATTGGCAGCGGGAAGGTGGCTTTTGAGCTTTGGGAGTTGTAATGGGGTTAACCTCTCAAAGATGACTCTCTCTCTCTCTCTGTATCTCAATGCCACCCACACGCTTTTTAAGAAACCCAAGAATTATCTCCTCCTCCTAGTCCCTCCGCCGTTGCCGTTCGTTCCACGTCTCTGCGCTCATCCTAGCCCTGTGGGTGTATCTCTACAACGCAAGTTATTTATACCAGCTTAACAGTCTTGCCTCGGAAGAGCCGGAGTGCTCAGGGGCCGATGGGGAGGACTTCAGGAACTCCAAAGGTGCCCAAACTCAGTATTCTTGGCTTCCGTCTCCAATTGCGGCCCCTAGGAATGCGCCTCTCCCTCCACAATCGATCAGGCTGGCATGAGACAAATATTAAATACTAGCTGTGCCCGGCCACACGTTGCTGTGGCTAGGACTTAATTTTTCTTTTCTTTTTGTTGTATGAACGTAGAGGCATGGATGAGAGGTTGTGCTGTCAATTTTCAAGGTTGTGGGGCGTTTAGTTTAGTTGTTTTGTCCGGTGCCGTGATTCTATTACCCTTTTATATATATACTAGCTGTGCCCAGCCTCGCGTTGCTGTGGCTGGGACTTAATTTTTCTTTTCTTTTTGTTGTATGAACGTAGAGGCGTGGATGAGAGGTTGTGCTGTCAATTTTCAAGGTTGTGGGGCGTTTAGTTTAGTTGTTTTGTCCGGTGCCGTGATTCCATTACCCTTTTCGTCAAATATTTTTTATTGAAATTTTTTTATTAAGGAATATGAGAAAAAAAATGTGCACATCAAAAGTGGTAGAACATTGTTTGTTTATAGTAAAGTAGGAAATAAGGTAGAAGAAAGAGAGAGAAAAAAGGATTTTGTTGACTTCCATCTAACTTTAACTGGTTCATCCTAAAAACAACAACTGTATATATAAAAATTCATAGATCACCGCATCCCCTTCGTCATCGATAACCTCAAAGATTGTCTCTAAATCAGCAGATAGGTTCCAATTTCATTTGTTTTAGATAGTCCTTTACCAATAATAATAATCATAATAATAATAACTTTATTTTTATACCCCGCCCCATCTCCCCGAAGGGACTCGGGGCGGCTTACATGGGGCCTGGCCCAATAAAACAAACAAATAACAGTAACAAAGCAATAAAACAATTATCCCAGTAAAAAACATCAACATCAATAAAAACAATCATTAAAATCAACAAGCAGGATACAGTGTTAAAAACAGGAGACTAATTCGTAGATCCCAGGCAAAGTCCAAGTCCCAGTTAGTCTCTTTCTTCGGTAAACCTTGATTTGAAGATAACCAATATGTGAGTTTGTCCATGTTCATCACCTCCATAACTTTATTTAGCCATTCTTCCTTATTCGGAATCTCCTTTCGTCTCCAAAACTTGGCATATGTTATTCTGGCGGCCGTTACCAAGTAACTAAACAAAATCTCTTTATTTTTGTCCTGATCAATGTCTAACATTCCCAGTAAGAAAAACTCTGGTTCTCTTTTGATTTTTATCTTTAAAATTGTTTGTATAGCTTCATTAATGTCTCTCCAGTAAAGTTGAGCTTTTGGGCATGTCCACCATAAATGATAGAAAGTGCCCGTCTGTTGTTCACACTTCCAGCATTTGTCCATTACCGTTTTATATATATATAGATAGTCAGCAGCCGTGCCTTGCATGCCAAAGACCCCCATCTTCTTCAGAAGAAGCTTTCAGCACTTGGAAGGTTCTCTCAAATGTCTCCATGGAAGATGTGTTGTCGAAGGTTTCCATGGCCGGAATCACTGGGTTGCTGTGAGTTTTCTGGGCTGTTCGGCCGTGTTCTAGACGCATTCTCTCCTGACGCTTCACCCACATCTATGGCAGGCATCTTCAGAGTTTGTGAGGTCTGTTGGGCCACACAGTTTACAGAAAACCTACACACATGGAGAGATGCCTACATAAAAACTCCAAGGTAAAGGTAAAGATTTCCCCTGATGTTAAGTCCAGTCATGACCGACTCTGGGGGTTGGTGCTCATCTCCATTTCTAAGCTGAAGAGCCAGAGTTGTCCATAGACCCCTCCAAGGCCATGTGGCCATAGGCATGACTGCATGGAGCGCCGTTACCTTCCCGCCGGAGCGGTACCTATTGATCTACTCACATTGGCATGTTTTCTAACTGCTAGGTTGGCAGAAGCTGGAGCTAACAGCAGCCACTCACGCCACTCCCGGGGTTTGAACCTTGGACCTTTCGGTCTCCAGCTCAGTGCTTTGACGCACTTCGCCACCAGGGCTCCTATAAAAAACTCCAACCATCAACCAAAAAGATGTTAGAGTGGTCCAGCATTTCTGTGTTCTCCAATAATATGCTGTGCCCAGATTGATTCAGCAAATGTTCTGTTATGGCAGGAACAATCAGGACCAAGAAAGGATTTCCCTAGACGGGAGGCAGCCAGTCTTTGAAGCTGCAAGGTTATTCAATACTAATCAAAAGTGGCCAGTTGCAACATTCACACTTGCCTCAAGCAGACAATAGTTCTTTCTCCCACCCTGGACATTCTACAGATATATAAAACCCATTTGCCTAGTTTCCAACAGACCTCATCACCTCTGAGAATGCCTGCCATAGATGTGGGCAAAATGTCAGGAGAGAATGTTTCTGGAACATGGCCATACAGGTTGGAAAACTCACAGCAACCCTTTGACATTTTGGTTGCCTTTCTATGGACAGCTTCCATCTTGTCCATCTCCTTCTTAAATTGCTTTGCCCAGAATGGACACAATATTCCAGATGATGCCTGACCAAAGCTATGGCTTCCCTCCATCCAGACTACATTCCTATTGCTGCAGTCTAGCTTCGCCTTGGCTTTTTGAGCTGCTGCATCACACTGTTGACTTTTGGTCCACTAAGTCTCCTAGATCCCTTTCTCATGGACTGTTTTCAACCAGGGGTCGCCCATCCTATATCTGTTCATTTCAGTAGAGAAAACTTTGAAAAGCTTTGTCATGAGCTGCTTGGACGGCGCTCTTTGCGGAAGGTTTGGTTGGAATTGGTTGAAGGAGACAGTCTTGAAGCCTCGGTTGACGGTGTTTTCTCCCTCCTCCCTGGGGACCCCTGTGGTTTCCAGACGCACGGCTGGCAGCAGAGCCTGGGGACAAGGACATATTGCGAGACGAGGGAACGCCGCTTGCGACGCTGAGAGATGGCTTACAAAAATAGGTTGATGCCGACGGCTGGGAGGCTGAGAAGAGCCTCCCCGGAGGCAGCGCTTGACGGCCTGAGGTGGGCGAAACCCTTCCGTGCAAAGTGGGAGGCTCTCGCCTTCTCTGCGGGCGAAGGATTGGAGGCTCTTTTCTTCGGATCACAAGCGGTTGTTCCCTTTCAATCCCCATTGAGAAAGAAGTCCTCCTCACATCTTAGGGAATGGAGGAGCCGGGTTTGTTTGCTCTCAAGGTTGCAGCAGGGTTTGTAGATGTCTCTTGCTTTCACTTCAAGGTGTTCTCTGCATTGCCATGTATTTGAAATTAATCCTGAATGAATACTAAGATATAGCAGACCCTTTTTAACCCCCCCAAAGCAATGCATTTCCTTCTCAGTCTGAGCTGAGTGTCTTAAGAATCGAAGAACAAAGTCTGGCCTGCCAGCTATTGTTGGACAGCCCTTCCCATCATTCCTAGCTAGTCTGCTGAGATTTATATCCGGAGGACTAAAGACTGCTTTGCCCCAAGATAAGATTTAAATGGGTTTATTTTAGAGCTCAGAAGATGAGACAGGGCTGCAGTTTCCAACGGAAAGTGTATTTGTGATTTTTTATTCATATTATTATTTTATTATGACACAGCAAACAAGCTAGATTTGCTGGATTTCGTATCACAAAATCACAAGTCGCACACTTCCCAAGTGTCTAGGACTGTGTGATTTTTATTATTATTATTATTATTATTATTATTATTATTATTATTATTATTATTTATTGTATGACACAGCAAACAAGATAGATATGCTGGATTTCATATCACGAAATCACAAGTCGAACACTTCCCAAGTGTCTAGGACTGTGTGATGACTGTCGAACATTTGTCCAAGCCAAGCTCCATGCTGATATTATTATTATTATTATTATTATTATTATTATTATTATTATTATTATTATATTGTATGACACAGCAAACAAGATAGACATGCTTGATTTCGTATCACAAAATCACAAGTCAAACACTTCCCAAGTGTCTAGGACTGTGTGATGTATTATTATTATTATCATCATTATTATTATTATTATTGACACAAAGACAGAGTATGACACAGCAAACAAGATAGACATGCTGGATTTCGTATCACAAAATCACAAGTCGAACACTTCCCAAGTTGTTGTTGTTGTTGTTGTTGTTGTTGTTGTATGACACAGCAAACAAGATATATATGCTGGATTTCGTATCACAAAATCACAAGTCGATCACTTCCCAAGTGTCTAGGACTGTGTGATGTATTTTCAGATGATGCGTGCAGATCCCCGTAGGGTGGCCTTTTGCAGTTGGCAGATCGTGATTTTGTCAATGTCTATTGTTTCCAAATGCCGTCTGAGATCTTTTGGCACGGCACCCAATGTGCCCATCACCACTGGGACCACCTGCACTGGTTTCTGCCAGAGTCTTTGAAGTTCAATCTTGAGGTCCTGATAGCGGCTGAGTTTTTCCTGTTGTTTTTCGTCAATGCGACTGTCACCTGGGATGGCGACATCAATGATCCAAACCTTTTTCTTTTCCACAACTGTGATGTCTGGTGTGTTGTGTTCCAGAACTTTGTCAGTCTAGATTCGGAAGTCCCACAGTATCTTTGCGTGCTCATTTTCCAATACTTTTGCAGGTTTGTGATCCCACCAGTTCTTTACTGCTGGGAGGTGGTACTTGAGGCATAAGTTCCAATGAATCATTTGGGCCACATAGTTGTGCCTCTGTTTGTAGTCAGTCTGTGCAATTTTCTTACAGCAGCTGAGGATATGATCAATGGTTTTGTCAGCTTCCTTGTACAGTCTGCATTTTGGGTCATCAGCTGATTTTTCGATCTTGGCCTTAATTGCATTTGTCCTGATGGCTTCCTCCTGGGCTGCAAGGATCAGGCCTTCTGTCTCCTTCTTCAGGGTCCAATGAATCAATTGGGCCACATAGTTGTGCCTCTGTTTGTAGTCTGTCTGTGCGATTTTCTTACAGCAGCTGAGGATATGATCAATGGTTTTGTCGGTTGTTATTATTATTATTATTTCTATCCCTAGGTAAAAAAAACAGGTTGGAAATGCCTTTAGGAAGAATAATAGAGTGTTGAGCATTTCCTATCAATATTTAAACATCTCCACAAGTTGGGTAGGAATTAGGGCATGGATTGAAACACATGGAGAGTGTATGTTTAGAGGATGTTTTAGAGGAATATTCAGTAGCAGGAAGAAAACTGCAAGAATTATTTACCTTTGCATGTGAGGCCAGATACTCAAGGGCAAGGGATGATGGGAATCGCGACCCAACAGCATTTGGAGAGCCATTGTTGCCCCGTCTCAGCATGTGCAACCCACTCTTCTCTAGTTTCTTTAGGCCCAATTAACCCCAGCTTGGCTGGACCTTCTAAGCTCTCTTACGCATGATGGATTTGGACGATGACCCCGGATCTCAGGCACTCTGACCCCTTCCTTGTTTGTTTCCAGTGACGGCGACTCAGATGGCGACTCGGAGCTGGAGGACCGTGTGGATGGCGTGAAGTCCTGGCTGTGCAAGAACAAAGGCTCCTCCAAGACGGTCTCAGAGGACGGCAGCTTTAAGAGCAGCAGGTGAGAACATCCGGCCGAAAGGCTCCCCTTTTTGGTAGGATATCACACCTGTGAACGCTGAGAGTGTGGCCACAGAGGGAGAAAGGTCTCTCCTCTCATCCTGCATTTCATTTGCGCACGCGAGACGATCGATCGATCGAAATACTTTATCCTATATTATGTAAGCAGTGTGCCGCTCAAATCAATGTAAGTGGTTCTTTAAATTGAAAACAGGGTTTTTTTAAAAATAATGAATTTAAACAGGCTAGAAGCACATTTAAACTGGCTGTTTAAAAGGTTTACAAGGTTTAATGGTTTTGAATAAGAAGCTGTGTTTGGCACCAGAATGAAACCCACCTGGGCAGCAAGGTGAGGAGGGCACCCCAGCACCCCACAGCTGGCAGAAAGGGGCATAGGTCCATCATGGAGGGGGGTTGGCATGAAAACATCCCCCAAGGACCATGTGTAAGGCCAAAGGGAAGTGCTAGCCCTTCTCACTGGTTGTGTCAACAAAATGTGTCTGGTTGTTCTTCCTCTGAATGAACTGGTGGGGAGCCATCGCGTTGAAGGGACCTCCATTGTCATGCTGAAACCTTCCGCATCTCCCGACAGCATTGGCTTCTCAGGCTGCTGGTGTTTCCCAATGACTCGTTTAGCGATTGGAGCAGATGTGTCTGTGACTTCCAGTTATTTATTATATATATTTTTGCAACGTATATATCCTGCCCTTCTCACCCTGAAGGGGACTCAGGGCAGCTTACGAGTGGCATTATTCTATGGATTGTCATTGATGAATGCACTGGGGATGTCGAGGAGGAGGACAACACTTTACACCTGCACAATTCACTTCAACAGGAACACTCATCCAGGGACCTACACACTGTCTTGCACAAAAGGGACCCTGTCAATCCTCAAAGGAAACAGGTCTTGGTAGTAGGTGACTCCCTCCTTAGAGGAACGGAAGCCATCATTTCCAGACTGGATGGGATGGCTCGAGAAATATGATGCCTCCCAGGGGCAAAAATACACCATATCACTCAGAGGCTCACCAGGCTCCTAAAGCCCCATCATCCTCCCCCCCCCTCCCTTTATGTTGATTAATGTAGGAACCAATGACACCACTAGGCATACTTTTCAAAAGATCACAAACGATTTTCCACCTGAACATCAGGAAGAACTCCCTGACTGTGAGAGCTGTTCGGCAGTGGAACTCTCTGCCCTGGACTGTGGTGGAGGCTCCTTCTTTGGAGGCTTTTAAGCAGAGGCTGGATGGCCATCTGTCGGGGGTGCTTTGAATATGATTTCCTGCTACTTGGCAGGGGGTTGGACTGGATGGCCCATGAGGTCTCTTCCAACTCTACTATTCTATGATTCTAAATAACTAGGAGACTTGTGAAGTCCTGGGTGGCATTTCTAAGACATCCGAGTCACGGCACCAATGAGTTTTGTGATTCTGCGAGTTGGGGACATCTCCCCAGCCTTCTCTCCCAGAAGGGTGAGATTTCTCCCGCTTCCACCCAACCCTTCCCTCCTTCCTTCTGTCCTTCTTTCCTTCCTCCACCCCCTTCTCGCCAGCCTTTGGAAGTGACCAGGAGAACCAGACACGGGGGCTATTTATAGGACACTTGTTGCCATGGAAACCACCGGCAGCATCATCATCCATCGCAATGAATGGCGGTGGCGGCGGCGGCAGTGCGCGGAAGGAAGGCTGGAGGCTGATGGCGCCGTTGGGCCAGCCTCGCCAGTGCCTTTTGTGCCCCTTGGAAGGAAGGAGGCATGTGGCTGGTGGGTGGGCCTGGTGGGCAAAGACCTGGCCTCCTCCTCCTCCCCGGCCTCGCCGTGGGTCCCTCTGTCTTCCCTTGACCCCTTGTCCAAGCTCGGAAGAGAGGTTTCCTTTGGTATCTAAGCCTTTTCTCTCTTGAGCAATGGCAGAGGGGGGTGAATGCGGGTGCCTTTCTTTCTTCTTCTCCTCCTTCTCGCCTTCAGCTTCCCCCACAGCCTGTATAGCGTGCTCACGACTGCCAAGCAGGGGGGAAAGATCTGAGGCACGCTCTAATTGGTTTAATTTATTCCTCGGGAAGGATGTAAAACATTTTGTTATGGAAGATAATGCTTCCCCTTCTCTTTTTGTTCCCCTCTCATCCCCAACCCATTTAAAAAAAAAAAAAAAGCAAGCGCTGGGAATCAATTGTGACACGTTGGCCGTGTTTTCCCAGGTAGTTGACAACAAAATAAATTGAAATCAATGGGAGCATTTTTTCCGTCTTTGGGAATGGCAGAGAGGGAGGGAGGGAGGAGCGGCAATAGTATACAGCGAGGCCTCGAATTGCACACAATGCTGCACACACCAAGCGAGAGACGCACACAGGTACAAATTATATAATACGATTCTTTATTGATTAGTCACTTTTGACCATATCGAAACATGTAAAACATACAATATGTACACACTTACGCATACATACAATAAAACCATGTAAATACAATAACACCAATGTAGAAATTAATAATAATAATAACAATAATAATAATAAATCTTGGACATTCTTAAAATTTTGTATAATGTAATTTTATTTTGTTTTATTATGAACTGTTGTTTTGTAGATTGTTTTATATGAATTGTTGTTTTTACATTGTTTTTAGGCATTGAATTTTTGCCTATTTACTGTAAGCCGCTTTGAGTCTCCTCGGAGAGAAAGGTGGGGTAAAAGTGATGTAAATAAAATAAATAAATAAATCTTTGTTTATACAGTAGAGTCTCACTGGAGCACCGGTGGCGAAGTGTGTTAAAGCACTGAGCTGCTGAACTTGCACACCAAAAGGTCCCAGGTTCAAATCCTGGGAGCGGAATGAGCGCCCACTATTAGCTCCAGCTTCTGCCAACCTAGCAGTTTGAAAACATGCCAATGTGAGTAGATCAATAGGTACTGCTCCAGCAGGAAGGTAACAGCACTCCATGCAGTCATGCCGACCACATGACCTTGGAGGTGTCTATGGACAACGCCGGCTCTTTGGCTTAGAAATGGAGATGAGCACCAAACCCCAGAGTCAGACATGACTGGACTTAACGTCAGGGGAAACCTTTACCTTTTACCTAATAATAATAATAATAGTAAATCTTTATTTATATCCCACTTTTCTCCCTAAATCAGGACCCAAAGCGGCTCACAACATTGTGTAAAAGACAATATAAAACAGTATACATGCCATATATACTCGAGTATAAGCCGACCCAAATATAAACCAAGGCACCTAATTTTACCACAATAAACTGGGAAAACTCATTGACTCGAGTATAAGACGAGGGTGGGAAATGCAGCAGCTACTGGTATTTTTGAAAAATAAAAATAGATACTGTAGAGTCTCACTTATCCAACATTCTGGATTATCCAATGCATTTTTGTAGTCAATGTTTTCAATATATCGCGATATTTTGGTGCTAAATTCGTAAATACAGTAATTACAACATAACATTACTACGTATTGAACTACTTTTTCTGTCAAATTTGTTGTACAGTATAACATGATGTTTTGGTGCTTAATTTGTAAAATCATAACCTATTTTGATGTTTAATAGGCTTCTCCTTAATCCCTCCTTATTATCCAAGATCTTCGCTTATCCAACGTTCTGCCAGCCCGTTTATGTTGGATAAGTGAGACTTTACTGTAGATACCAATAAAATTACATTAATTGAGGCATCAGTTGGTTCGATGTTTTTGAATATTTACACAATATTGTAGTTTAAGATAATAAGACTTTAATAAGGTAAGACTGTCCAACTTATATATACTTGAGTATAAGCCGACCAGGACTCTCACTCGTGTATAAGCCAACACGCCTGAACACGCCTACCTGTATTTTATAATGTGTTTTATGAATACTGATATAAGTTAATAATTTTTTAACTGGTTTATATTGCACTGTATAATTTTTATATATGCGTTTTATTGTAAGCTGCCCTGAGTCCCCTGTTGGGTGAGAAGGGTGGGATATAAATATTGTAATAAATAAATAATAAATAAATAAGCCAAGGGGTGCTTTTTCAGCCCTAAAAAGGGTCTGAAAAACTCAGCTTATACTCAAGTATATGCGATATATAAAACACAACCTATAAAACAATTTTACAATCAGCGATAAGTAAACATATTTAAAAACATTCATCTAATAAGGTTATTGCAAGCTACTCAACAAGACAGATGGTAAGGTTAACGTGACTCAATAAAAGTTAGCCTTCCTGTCATTACAGTTATATAAAAGAGTGATGGCATCAGGGCAGCGGACAAAACAACAAAACTACAGGCCCCCCAACCTCGAAATTTGACAACACAACCCATCATCCATGCCTCTAGGTTGATACAACAAAAATAAAAGAAAAATAAGGAATAATAGTTTTATCCAATTGCTGCCAGTTTGAAGGCTAAGCTCTACCCACTTGGTCTCCTAGCAACCTACTCAGTCCAGGGGACAGGCACAGTTAGGCCTCACTTAGGCCTCTTCCACAGATTATCAGTTTTTAACTGGATTATATGGCAGTGTAGACTCAAGGCCCTTCCACACAGCTATATAACCCATTTAGAATCTTATATTATCTGCTTTGAACTGGATTATCTTGACTCCACGCTGCCATATAATCCACTTCAGTGTGCATACTAAACATAAAGATAACCATACAACAGACATTCAATACCACCACTACCTCAACCATTTCTCACCAACACCACCAGACAACGCCACAGCAATGTGTGGCCGGGCACAGCTAGTTACAGCTAAGTGTCTTCATCACAGTTTTGTGTGACCCACCCAGCACAGGTAGCCACCCTATACCCTGATCTGCCTTCCAAATGACCGTCTTGTCTGGATTCAGTTTCAATTTGTTTGTCCTCATCCAGTCCTCAATAAATCGTGTCCCTTTGTGTCACTCACATCTCTCGGTTACATATCCTTTTACACCTTGCTCTCTTGCACACTTCACACACTATTTCTTCATTCTCATCCTTTGGGCCTTTTCTTTCTGACATGGACGCAAACACAACACGACCCTTTGAATTCATCTGCCTTCTCTTCCTTTCTTTCCCTTCCTTCTCTCCCACCCTGCGCAACGTATTGTGGCCTCTTTGTCCTCTCTGGCCTCCCTCAGGTCCGGCCTGAACTCAGTGGGCAAAGAGGCCAAGGAGGTGGAGGAAAGCAGGCCCGCCTCAGTCATGAGTTCTCTGAGTTACCGGAAGCGGGGCAACCTCAAGGACTCCATTGGGGGCAAAGGGGACGAGGAGACCCTCTTCTCCACGCTCAGCGAGCGCCCGCCTTCCCCTGACCGCTCCTTCCGCAAGGCCAAGCACAACTCCGTTTCCAGCGGTTTGGACGATGGTGCCTCCATCGCTTCTTGGAAGAAGACCGGAGACGATCTGGACGGGAGGAGCTCGGTCCTTTCCCAGTCCTTCTCCGAGACCGGCAGCCACCTTCGTGGCCTGGAGAAGCGCTGGTCTATCTCAGCGTCCGAATTCGACAAGGCCTCTGTCCTGTCCGGTCACGGCGGGGCCTCCTGGTGCGGTGGATTGGATGCCCGCGAAGACGACACCCGGTCGTCCCTCAGCTTGGCACTCTCCAGCCCCGGCAGCCTGCGGCGCAGCACATCCCGCCTGGATGACCTCAGTCCTTCCTATGGACGCCCGAGTTCCCGTCTTTCCTTGAGCCGTTCCCAGCTGGACGACGACGCAGCCAGCGTGGCCCTGAGCGAGTCCCGGTCCCTCTACAGCCAGCACTCGCTCTCCCGCAGCCTTTCTGTCCCGCCGAGGCCTCGGACCGCAGCTTCGGAGGAGTCACGGGTTGAGGATCCCGACATCCGCCCGGTTGGCCACCGCAGCTACCTCGACCCGGATCTGGAGGCTGCCATCCACGAGGTGTTGAACTACCAGCCAGTCAAGTTCAAGCGCTCCAGCCTGGACCCTGATTCAGACGATGATCGGAGGAGCGTCCGGAGCTCCAAAAGCGCTTTGCTTGAGACAACTGAACATCCAGCCAGCAGCATACGCCGCTCGGCTTCGGCCCTTGATTTTTCTCGTCCTCACAGCTCAAAGGGCAAAAGGAGGAGTAACAGCAGTGACTCTTCCTCTTCCTCCTCTTCGTCTTCACCTGAAAGGTCAAGGAAGAGCTCCCGGAAGCACTCCAAGAAGTCCAAGAAGAAGTCCAAGAAAAAGAAGCAGCAAGAGTCAGGGTCTTCTTCCGAGTCGTCTTCAGGCTCCACCGTCTCGTACCGCAGCAACTCCAGCATCAAGAAAGGCCCCAAGAAGGCCTTGGAAGAGGAGGAGGGCCCGGAAGCCGGGAAGTCCAGCAAGCAGCTGAAGAAGGAGGAGAAGCAGCGCAAGAAGCAGGTGGACAGCCTCATGATGAAGTACCTGTACCGGCCGGAGAGCGACTAAGGCAGGTGGCATGGAGTGTGCGCCCTGAGGCCAGTGGCATGGAGTGTGGCTAACTAATCTCTAACCAAAGGGGAAGGAGGGAAAGGGGCAACCTCTGAGGACAATTAACTAAACCAGAAGGTCGTCCAGATACACATTAGTTCTGCATGTGGGCCATGGATAGATGGCTCAAAATATCCCGGAGTTTGCAAACTGACTTAATGCACAGATTGGTTGGGCGAGGATATCGGCAACACTTTTCTAATTTGGTAACACTGAGGCTGAGACTTTGGTTGTGCCTGTTTGCAGTGTATGTTTGCAAAAGCAGCCTCTTTTCAATCCTTACTAATCCCTTGTGGTTCATATGCGAGGTAATAATCGTGCAAGATTTTGTGTGTAGAAAATGGTGAAAACAACATGTGGATACCTGGGAACTGGCCATACTCTTTCTTACAACGAAAGCACAGCTGAAGGATGCCCATTCAACCTCTGTTTGAAGGCTTCCAAAGATACCTCAAAGGTAATCTGGGTTCAGAAAAAAGTTCCTCCTAATGTTTAGGTGGAATCTCTTGTCATTTGAATCCATTGGTTCATATTCTAGTCCAGGGGTCCCAAAACTTTCAAAACAAGGGGCCAGTTCACGATCCTTCAGACTGTTGGAGGGCTGGACTATAGTTGGCCGGACAATATAATAATAATTAATAATAATAACAACAACAATAATAATAACAAAGAGGGTTGGAAGAGACCCTCTGGGCCATTTAGTCCAACCCCCTTCTGCCTCTGTGCACCAAAAGCATAAGCAAAGCATCCCTGACAGATGACCACCTAGCCTCAATGTTAATAATAATAATAATAATAATAATAATAATAATAATAATAATGAGGGTTGGGCCATTTAGTCCAACCCCCTTCTGCCTCTGTGCACCAAAAGCATAAGCAAAGCATCCCTGACAGATGACCACCTAGCCTCAATGTTAATAATAATAATAATAATAATAATAATAATAATAATAATAATAATGAGGGTTGGGCCATTTAGTCCAACCCCCTTCTGCCTCTGTGCACCAAAAGCATAAGCAAAGCATCCCTGACAGATGACCACCTAGCCTCAATGTTAATAATAATAATAATAATAATAATAATAATAATAATAATAATGAGGGTTGGGCCATTTAGTCCAACCCCTTTCTGCCTCTGTGCACCAAAAGCACAAACAAAGCACCGCTGACAGATGGCCACCCAGCCTCAATGTTAATAATAATAATAATAATAATAATAATAAGGGTTGGGCCATTTAGTCCAACCCCCTTCTGCCTCTGTGCACCAAAAGCACAAACAAAGCACCCCTGAAAAATGGCCACCCAGCCTCAATGTTAATAATAATAATAATAATAATAATAATAATAATAATAATAATAATAATAATAAGGGTTGGGCCATTTAGTCCAACCCCCTTCTGCCTCTGTGCACCAAAAGCACAAACAAAGCACCCCTGAAAAATGGCCACCCAGCCTCAATGTTAATAATAATAATAATGATGATGATGATGATGATGATGATGATGGTTGTAAGAGAAGAAGAGACCCCTTGGGTCATTTAGCCCAACCCACTTCTGCCCTTGTGCCATGGGGGCCGGATAAATAGCTTCGATGGGCCACATCCGGCCCCTGGGCCTTAGTTTGGGGACCCCTGTTCTAGTCTCTGGAACGATGGAAAACAGTGGATCCCATCTTCTCCATTGTATCCTTTCAGTCTTCTCTTCTCCAGGTGAAACCCAGTCCTCTCCCTAAACATTCCTTCTAGGGATTCATGCTTTCCAGATCTTCGATCATTTTGGTCACTCTTCTCTGGACACCTTCCGCCTGGTCCAACTCGTTCTTGAATTGAGGACACAGGGTTATTTCAGGTGAGATCTGACCAAAGCAGAATCGAGTGGCGCCATGACTTATCCATCTGGACGCTACACTTTTGTCGGCTCCTCTCTTCCTCCTCCGCCTTTCCCCCCTTTCTTCTCCTCGCTTCCTGGGAAGAGCTGTGCCGAATCTGAACGCCGCTCCCTCGCTCCCCCAAGGATTAGCTGCAGAAAGCAACGGGACACTGAGATGCCTTAATCCTCTCCAGGGCTGTTTCGGAACTGGCTGTATTTATTTCCCTCACAATTAATGGGCTCCGCTGTACCTCTGCCCTCTCCCATATGCAGCCGGGAGATTAGTGGCGACGCCGCAGAGGAGAGATGGATGCTTGCTTGCGCTCTGGGTTTTTTGGTTTTTTTAAAAAGAAATAATAATCATGGAAAGAAGGGGGAATACCCGCTCTTGAAGGAGCCAGCGTCCTTCTAAGCGAGGCTCATCTTGACTTTTCTTTTGAGTTTCTCCTGATGCCACTCTAAATGTGGAATGGCATTCATTTCTCAGAATTGGCCACCTTGGGTCAACTTTTCATGTGGATGGATAAGCAAATTATCTGAGGTGTTCAGTGCTTAAGAAAGAATTGGGCAGAGACAGCTGGATTTCAAGAGAAGTTACTTTTCTGTAGGTAGCAGATCTGAAATTTTATTACCGACCTCTTTGCCAATTATTATTAATTATAATAATATAATCTATATATATAAAAGAGTGATGGCATCACGGCGACCCACAAAACAACAAAACTGCAGGCCCCCCCAACCTCGAAATTTGACAACACAACCCATCATCCATGCCTCTAGGTTGATACAACAAAAAGAAAAGAAAATAAAGTCCTAATTAGAGAAAGAGGAATAATTGCTTTTATCCAATTGCTGCCAGTTAGAAGGCTAAGCTCCTCCAACTTGGTCTCCTAGCAACCCCCCCAAAAATAATAAAAAACACTAAAAAATTAATACAATAAAATACTATAATAACAGAAAATAACTAAAAATAATACAAATAATAAAATATAATAAATAAAAATATAACTTACAATAAAATTAATAAAAAAATGCAAATAACGTCAAATAAAAATTACACAACAATTTTTAACCAATATCATCACCACTTTGCCACAGCAACGCGTGGCCGGGCACAGCTAGTAAAATATAATAATATAATAATATAATAAGAGCCCTGGTGGCAAAGTGCATTAAAGCACTGAGCTGGCGACCGAAAGGTCCCAGGTTCAAACCCTGGGAGCGGCGTGAGTGGCCGCTGTTAGCTCCAGCTCCTGCCAACCTAGCAGTTCGAAAACATGCCAATGTGAGTAGATCACTAGGTACTGCTCCGGCAGGAAGGTAACAGCGCTCCATGCAGTCATGCCAGCCATATGACCTTGGAGGTGTCTATGGACAACTCCAGCTCTTCGGCTTAGAAATGGAAATGAGCACCAACCCCCAGAGTCAGACATGACTGGACTTAACATCAGGGGAAACCTATACCTTGACCTTATAATAATAATAATAATAATAATATATTATTATTATTAATTATTATTATTATTATTATTATTATTATTATTATTATTATTATTGACATAATGACATAGTCTGACACAGCAAACAAAATAGATATGCTGGATTTCGTATCACAAAATCGCAAGTTGAACACTTCCCAAGCATTTAGGACTGTGTGATGTATTTTCGGATGATGCGAGCAGATCCCAGTTGGGTGGCCTTTTCGAGTTGGCAGATTGTAATTTTGTCAATGTCTATTGTTATTATTATTATTATTGACACAATGACATAGTCTGACACAGCAAACAAGATAGACATGCTGGATTTCGTATCACAAAATCACAAGTCGAACACTTCCCAAGTTGTTGTTGTTGTTGTTGTTGTTGTTGTTGTATGACACAGCAAACAAGATAGATATGCTGGATTTCGTATCACAAAATCACAAGTCGAACACTTCCCAAGTGTCTACGACTGTTTGATGTATTTTCGGATGATGTGCGCAGATCCCAGTAAGGTGGCCTTTTGCAGTTGGCAGATCGTAATTTTGTCAATGCCTATTGTTTCCAAATGCCGGCTGAGATCTTTTGGCACGGCACCCAGTGTGCCCATCACCACCGGGACCACCTGCACTGGTTTCTGCCAGAGTCTTTGAAGTTCAATCTTGATGTCCTGATGGCGGCTGAGTTTTTCCTGTTGTTTTTCGTCAATGCGACTGTCACCTGGTATGGCGACATCAATAATCCAAACGTTTTTATTTTCCACAACTGTGATGTCTGGTGTGTTGTGTTCCAGAACTTCGTCAGTTTGGATTCAGAAGTCCCATAGTATCTTTGCATGGTCATTTTCCAATACTTTTGCAGGTTTGTGATCCCACCAGTTCTTTGCTGCTGGGAGGTGGTACTTGAGGCATAAGTTCCAATGAATCATTTGGGCCACATAGTTGTGCCTCTGTTTGTAGTCTGTCTGTGCGATTTTCTTACAGCAGCTGAGGATATGATCAATGGTTTCATCAGCTTCCTTGCACAGTCTGCATTTTGGGTCATCAGCTGATTTTTCGATCTTGGCCTTAATTACATTTGTTCTGATGGCTTGCTTCTGGGCTGCAAGGATCAGGCCTTCTGTCCCATTCGCGAGCCATAGCCAGGTCTTCTCCTTATAGGGCTTTATAGGTGATAACCTTAACTTTGAATTGGACCTGGAAACTTATCGGAAACCAGTGGAGCTGCTTTAATGGGGCGTGGTATGCTCCCTATAGCTCCACACAATAATTTGGCTGCTGATCTTTGCACTAACTGCAGTTTCCAATCCATCTTTCAAAGACAGCATTACAGTAGTTCATTCTGGATGTAACCAAGGTATGATTTTTTTAACATTTTGGCCTCATGAAGAAGCTTACACCATGTGTTCTCTCTATGCTTTGAAGTCGTCACCCCAAAAATATCAGATTCTGGGTTTTGTGCCTGGTGTGCAGACTGCTTCTTCTTATGGGGATTCATTATGTTTCACTGTACACCCAACGTGGCTACCCCGAATATATATATTGTTAATCTGAAGCGAGTAGCTGGATTCTTTGAGGAGGAGGAACCAGATCAGGATGAAGGATTTGCTCAAACCCACCAAGGACTTGAACCTCACTGCTTTCTTTTGAGCCATTTTTCCACCCTTAAACCTGTCCAGGATAGGCGGGAGGTCCGTGGAGGCTGGAAGCAGCTGCGGAAGTATGCAAAATGAAGACCCCCGTGGCTCCCTTTCCAGGTGCAGCTTGTTTTCCTTCCTTCGCAGAAAACGCTGTCCAATGAACACACACCTTCGCTCCGCAGAATTGCACCTGGGATGAAATCCAGAAGGCTTTTCTTTCCAACTCTGTGTGCGTATGTTCAACCCCATCCGGTCTTTTACTGAACACAACGTGAGGAGAAGGACAACAAGAACAACACTGGATATTGCAGGCAATCAAAATCCACTAAAATTGAATCTGTGCATATACGCACACAGCTATTTCATTATCATAGGTCCATCTAGTCCAACCTTTTTCTTCAGCAATACTCGACAAGAGCACTCCTGAATGTATTTTACTGATTAGGGCACGACAGAAGAAGGAAAAACAAGGCTTTGGCTATTACAGGTGATTACAGTGCACTAAAAATATTCTGTACCCATTCAAACAAAGCTATTTCATACCATAGGACCATCTAGACCAGCGGTTCCCAACCTGTGGGTCACAACTCCAAATGACCTTTTCACAGATCATCGGAAAACATATTTCCAGTGGTCTTAAGAACGAGACACCTCTAACTTTTTCTCGCCGCCTGCTCTTCTCAGGTGCCTTTTCTGTCAGCATGGTGGGTTTCTTCAAACTCCATCGATCATCTTCTCCAGCACCCTGATGAATTGGTTGCAATCGTCTGCCACACCAATTCCTGATCAGTGTCAGACTCAAACACATCAGTAGTCTGAAGTCCAAACACTTATTTCAATATCTATAATACATATTTACAAAACACAGCAAAAGCCATCGCTCTGAGCTGGCATTCTTCTATAGCCTCTTTGCTCGGCAAGCACAGCTCAACACACACAGAGATAAGAAACCACATTCCTCAGTCCGAAGTTGCCTGATAGGTCAACAATAGGCTGTCAGTCAAAACTAGCCTGCTGTTAACTGTTTCATTGCTGAAACACACACTCTTGCCTAACAGCAGAAAACACTTGATTTACATTTCACACACATACAACCATAATCCAATATTTTCTTCTTCTCCGGAGAGGGTGGAGTGGCCTCTCCATGACCGAATCCTAGGAAGAAAGAAAAGTAACAATGAAAATACATCCTGCATATCAGATATTTATATTACGATTCATAGGTAAAGGTAAAGGTTTCCCCTGACGTTAAGTCCAGTCATGTCTGACTCTGGGGGTTGGTGCTCATCTCCATTTTTAAGCCGAAGAGCTGGCGTTGTCCATAGACACTTCCAAGGTCATGTGGCCATTGGCATGACTGCATGGAGCGCCGTTACCTTCCCGCTGGAGCAGTACCTATTGATCTACTCACACTCTGGGGGTTGGTGCTCATCTCCATTTCTAAGCCGAAGAGCCGGCGTTGTCCATAGACACTTCCAAGGTCATGTGGCCATTGGCATGACTGCATGGAGTGCCGTTACCTTCCCGCTGGAGCAGTACCTATTGATCTACTCACACTCTGGGGGCTGGTGCTCATCTCCATTTTTAAGCCGAAGAGCCGGCGTTGTCCATAGACACTTCCAAGGTCATGTGGCCATTGGCATGACTGCATGGAGTGCCGTTACCTTCCCGCTGGAGCAGTACCTATTGATCTACTCACACTCTGGGGGTTGGTGCTCATCTCCATTTCTAAGCCGAAGAGCCGGCGTTGTCCATAGACACTTCCAAGGTCATGTGACCGGCATTACTGCATGGAGCGCCGTTACCTTCGCTCCTATTGATCTACTCACATTGGCATGTTTTCGAACTGCTAGGTTGGCAGAAGCTGGAGCTAACAGCAGGTGCTCACTCCGCTCCTGGAATTTGAACCTGGGACCTTTCGGTCTGCAAGTTCAGCAGCTCAGTGCTTTAACACACTTCACCACCGAACCCTAGGGAGAAAGAAAAGTCACAATGAAAATACATCCTGCATATCAGATATTTATATTACGATCCATAACAGTAGCAAAATTACAGTTGTGGAGTAGCAATGAAAATAATTTTCATAGGCAAAGGAAGGTTGAGAATCACGGATCTAGACCAACCCTACTCCGTAGGAACATTCAACTAAATCACTCCAGAAAGATGTCTTTCCAACCTCTGAAAACAAAGTGGAGAAATAGATATAAGTATTGTGCCAGAGACATCCTGAACTGCGCAGGATTCTTCTCGTTTGATGCTCCAGAAATGTGTTTTCTCGACATTTTCCCCAAGATTTGGGAAAGCAAAGGAGGCCAAAGAAACCGGCTTCGTCTTTGTTGCAGCGCTGGCAAGGCATTGGCAGCCGTCTTCGCTCACAACCGAAACCCTTTGTTTGCCCATAACAAGGAGAGGACGGCGGCATCCCTCATGTTGGTTCTGCTGCAAAGTATTAGATGGAGAGATGCAACTGCAGCCGAGGCCAAGAGTGTGGGCATGCACACCCCTGAAAAAGAAGGAAATATTTGTGTATTAAATGCCTTCTGACAGCCTCGGATGGGAGAATTATCTGGCAAGGACAGAGCGAGTCTGCGGTGTGTGCGCGTGTGTGCGTTTTTAACAATTTCCTTTTTAAACCGTTCAATTGCTGTCGCTGCCTCCTGCAGCTGGGGGAATGTTATGCGTTAGATTTCTTAATGCACTTAACGCTTCAGCTGACATAACAGAAATGGAGCCGGGAGGGGCGAGATTGGGTTGGAGCGAGCGAGCGAAGGAACGAACGAACGGGGCGGAAAGAAAAGGGAGCCGGGGTGGAGGAGGAGGAGAAGTGTTTGCTGGGAGACGTAGCGCGTTGTAGAGATGGGGGAGATGGCTTTGTGTGTCTTCCCACACGCCACACGCCCCTCGTTCGCAAGCACACGCATGTCTGCGTAGAAAAGAGAGAACGAGCCAGGGAATGTGACAGCAACAATGTGCATTGATGGGAGAAAGACATTTTGTAATCCAGATTGTCATGGAAGTTGGTGCAGAATCCTTATTCGTTTATTTATCGTGTCAGAAGAAAATCGGGGGGTACAATTATAACATATTTGAGAAAACAACGTTTTGGGCGACATTATGTTAAATGTCCTTTGACCAGAAGCTGGCCACTTGGAGAGCCTCTGGTGTCACTGTAAGGCGGTCCTCCATTGTGCATGTGTCAGGGCTCAGGCCGCATTGTAGTCAGTGGTTGTGGTTTGCTCTTCACACTCGCATGTTGCGGACTCCACTTTGTAGCCCCATTTCTGAAGATTGGCTCTGCATCTCATGTTGTTTAGTCTGTTCTGTGCCTTCCAAGTCACCCAGTCTTCTATGTGTCCAGGAGGGAGTTTCTCATCTGGTCTCAACCACTGATTGAGGTTCCGGGTTTTAGCCTGCCACTTTTGGACTCTTGCTTGCTGAGGTGTTCCTTCAAGTATCTCTGTGGATCTTAGAAAGCTGTTTCTTATTGGCTTGCTGACTGGTCCTTTCATTATTGATTGCTACTTCCTGATGGATGTCAGATGGTGGAATACCAGCTAAACAGTATAATTTCTCCAGTGGCTGGATGGCCATCTGTTGGGGGTGCTTTGAATGCGATTTCCTGCTTCTTGGCAGGGGGTTGGACTGGATGGCCTATGAGGTCTCTTCCAACTCTACTATGAATCTATGATTCTGTGGTGTGGGGCGTAGACATCCTGTGATAATGTGGCATGTCTCATTAAGAACCACAACCACTGTTTTAATGTGGTGAGATGTATTCCACACTGAGCATGCATACTCAGCCGCAGAATAGTAAAAAGGAAGGTAGATGGTAGGTAGGAAGGAAGGAAGGAAGGAAGGAAGGAAGGAAGGAAGGAAGGAAGGAAGGAAGGAAGACAGGACGAAAGAAAGAAAGAAAGAAAGGACGAAAGAAAGAAACGACGAAAGAAAGAATGAAAGAAAGAAAGAAAGAAAGAAAGAAAGGACGAAAGAAAGAAACGACGAAAGAAAGAATGAATGAAAGAAAGAATGAATGAAAGAAAGAAAGAAAGAAAGAAAGGACGAAAGAAAGAATGAAAGAAAGAAAGGAGGAAAGAAAGAATGAAAGGAGGAAAGAAAGAAAGAAAGAAAGAAAGGAGGAAAGAAAGAATGAATGAAAGAAAGGAGGAAAGAAAGAATGAAAGAAAGAAAGGAGGAAAGAAAGAATGAAAGGAGGAAAGAAAGAAAGACAGAAAGACAGAAAGGAGGAAAGAAAGACAGAAAGGAGGAAAGAAAGGAGGAAAGAAAGAAAGAAAGGAGGAAAGAAAGAAAGAAAGAAAGGAGGAATGAAAGGAGGAAAGAAAGAATGAAAGGAGGAAAGAAAGGAAGAAAGAAAGGACGAAAGGAAGAAAGGAGGAAAGAAAGAAAGGAAGAAAGGAAGGAGGAAAGGAAGAAAGAAAGAAAGAAAGGAGGAAGGAAGGAAGGAAGGAAGGAAGGAAGGAAGGAAGGAAGGAAGGAAGGAAAGAAAGAAAGAAAGAAAGAAAGAAAGAAAGAAAGAAAGAAAGAAAGAAAGAAAGAAAGAAAGAAAGAAAGAAAGAAGCGCAAGGGTAGATGTGTTCACTGTGTCTGGTTGTGATCCCCAGGTTGTGCCAGTCAGCTTTCGTATGATGTTATTTCTAGCACCCAGTTTTTGCTTGATATTCAAGCAGTGCTTCTTAAATGTCAGAGCACAATCCAGAGTAATTCCCAGTTATTTCGTTGTGCTGCAATGCTCCAATGGGATTCCTTCCCAGGTTATCCTCAGAGTTTGAGATGCTTGTCTGTTCTTAAGATGAAAAGCACACGTTTGCGTTTTAGATGGATTAGGACTCAGCTGGTTTCCCCTGTAATAGGCAGTAAGAGCACCTAAAGCTTCAGCTTCTGTTCAGTCATTTCAAAGCTCCCTGCTTGAGCGGTGATGGCATGATCGTCAGCATAGATGAAAATCTCTGCACTGGGGGACATTTGTTTGCTTTCAACTTCAAATTTCCCAGACTGAGGGGCATGGGATTGAGAGAAAGGCCACCTCAGGAGAGCTCAGAGCTGGGATGGTCCAGATATTCCATTCAAGACTTTCTGGGTCAGCTCTGGAAACGAACCCTTAGGCAGTGGAGCCGTTGTAATTAGGCAAATTGTGGCTTCCCAGTAGCCAGTCCCATTTGGCAATCTGGCTGAAGCTCTTTAGACCCATTTCCAAAGGCAAGCTCACATGGCATGGGTTCCTGTATCCCAGTATGCAGCTATGACCAGGGCCAACATCTCTAGGCATGGGCACAACTGGCACACAAACCCTAAATTAAGCATTCCCAGACAACACCAAAACCTGAACTACACCCAAGCTACAAACATGAGATTTCAAGGGGAATGTGATCCCATCCTTCTTTCCTGCTCTGTCTTCACTATGTCACATTTGGGTTAAGTTCACCACCTCCTGTATTCTGACTTTGAGGTCCATTGTGCCACTGCCAGAGCTAAAGCCTTGGATGCATCAACAACTGAAGTTGTTCCATTATCGGGGATGCCATGGCAAGCAGATTCGAGTTTGTGCCCAGGCTTTATTATGTTCCAGAGGTTGGATGGGCAACATAATAAAGTTGAACCATTTCTCTGTAGATATCGATAGCAGTGCAGCGTAGTCTGCATATATCTATATATATAAAAGGGTAATGAAGTTTCGGCCTAGGACAAAACAACAAAACTACACAGCCCAGAAACACTAAACTTGGCAGCACAACCCCTCATCCATGCCTCTACGTTCATACAACAAAAAGCTCCAGCTACTCCAGAAAATGGCCAGGCTTTGAGATTGCAAGGCTATTCACTGCTATTCCACCTGGCCAACAAAGGATTCCCATAAGCCACAGCAACGTGTGGCCGGGCAAAGCTAGTATATATATATA
Organism: Anolis carolinensis; assembly: GCF_035594765.1. NCBI lineage: Eukaryota > Metazoa > Chordata > Lepidosauria > Squamata > Anolidae > Anolis > Anolis carolinensis. Next base: position 21,402,494 of record NW_026943818.1, read on the forward strand.
TAAGGGTAATGAAATTTCGGCCTAGGACAAAACAACAAAACTACACATCCCAGAAACACTAAACTTGGCAGCACAACCCCTCATCCATGCCTCTACGTTTATACAACAAAAAGAAAAGAAAAATAAAGTCCTAATTAGAGGGAGAGGAATAATTGCTTTCATCCAATTGCTGCCAGTAATTGATCTCCTAGCAACCCACTCACCCCAGGAGACAGGCAGAGTTAGGCCTCACTTAGGCCTGTTCCACACTACCTATCAAATACAGATTATCTGATTTCCCATACCACCATACTTCGCCACAGCAACGCGTGGCCGGGCACAGCTAGTTACATATAGGAGAGAAAATACACAGATAAAGTTTACTATTGTAGGTAATACATCTATATATATATATATATATATATAATAAAAGTGAATGTTTGTATGTGGGTATGTTTGTATGTTTGTATGTTTCTGGGTATGTGGCAGCTTTCTTAAATGGACAACTACGACTGCCACAAATGACGGACCTGGCCCAAACTTCACATAGTTATCCCCCATGATACACTTTACGGCCTGATGGGCCATGGGTGATGGGATTTGTAGTACTTTCAATCGCAACAACTCCCACAGATCACAGCAATGCCCACCAGTGACGAAACTGGACCAAACTTGGCACACAGAACCCCCATGAAACCCTTTCCGTCCTGGAGCAGATTGGGGGAGGATGGACCAAGTAGCATCACTCACTTCTTCCTCTGGGAGTTGTAGTTCACCCTTATACAGACAACACTGAACCCAGCCGACTTTGGATCTGGACCAAACTTGGCACACAGCCCTGTCATGCCCAACTGTACATACAGGCCGGGTTTCGGGGTGATTGTCCTTTGGCTCTGGGAGTTGTAGTTCACCCTTATACAGACAACACTGAACCCAGCCGACTTCGGATCTGGACCAAACTTGGCACACAGCCCCGTCATGCCCAACTGTACACACAGGCAGGGTTTCGGGGTGATTGTCCTTTGGCTCTGGGAGTTGTAGTTCACCCTTATACAGACAACACTGAACCACAGAGAAGCCCCATGGCCAACTAAACATACTGCAGGAATTCAAGGAAATGGACCTTGATTTTGGGAATTATAGTTCACCTGCATCCAGAAAGTACTGAACCCTGCTGACATCAGATGTGGATCATATTTGACACGCAGACCCAACATGGCCTGCTTTGGGGGTGATTGTCCTGGGAATCTGGAAGTTGTAGTTCACCATTATCCACTGGACCCGGCCGACGACGGATCTGGACCAAACTTGAGTGATATTTCCTAACATCCCAAAACCAACAGTGCCTTCTTCTAATAACCCGGGCACCGCCGGGTCCCCAAGCTAGTCTCAGATAAAAGAGCCGATAGATAAAAGGCTACCTAACTTTGCTAGAAGAGACCCGAATGCTGACTCTCATGTCTGTGTATAAAAGAGAGGCTTCTTTCTCAAACAAAAGGATAATAAAACACGTAAGAAGACCGGGAAGTGATGTCTTTCTGCAGGCAGGAAGCAAAACACGTTGAGTTACAGAGATCTAAAAAATAGATGAAAAACAAGACAGCAGGTGTGCACTCTCTGTCCCAGATTTCTCTATATCCAAGTGTTGGAGCTTCTTGACTTCCAGCATTAACTGCTAAGAGTCTCGAATTTTTCCTATCCTGGCTCCATGCTCCTTTTCCTAAAAGTAACGTCCGATGCCTTCGTTCTGCAAACCCTCCTTTGCTCTTGGTTTCTTGTGCTTTTGGTTCCCCTCCATCCTCTGAAATCCTGCACTTGGATGCCTTCCCCGAAAAACTTGGCTCCATCTCTTTGCGGCCCCGAGCGAGACGGACTGCGCGGGTCCAGGCTTCCTGCCACCTGGAACCGGCTGGTTTTAATTGGGTTTTGTGGTTCAGCATGGCTTCCTCCTTCCATCATGAAATATCCTTTGCCTAATTTTTCTCCCTCCTTTGAACACCACGGCGAGGCTCGGGAACGCTTTGAACGCGGGGAGTAATCCTTTGCTCGTTTTCTCCTTGAAGGAAGCAACGGAGTAATTTTCGGCAGTGTTCTTCCCACTGAGAGAAAGAAAGGCTTTGAGCTTTGCAGCTCGGAAAAAGTTCTGTGCCGGTTTGTCTGGGCAGGAAATAAGATTTGTGTATGGCGTACTGTTTCATGCAGATTTTCTGAAGATTTTCAACAGTCAGGGTTTTTTGAGAAAGCTTTTCAAGTGTGTTGCTGTGAGTTTTCTGGGCTGTCTGGCCATATTCCAGAAGCCTTCTCTCCTGATGTTTTGTCCACATCTATGGCAGTCATTCTCAGAGGTTGGAAACTCGGCAAGTGGGGTTTATATATTCCCCACTTCCCCCAGGTAGGAAGCAGCCAGGCTTTCAAGCTGCGAGGTCATTCGATGCTAATCAGTTTGGCCTCAGAGGTTGGAAACTAGGGAAGTGGGGTTTGTATATCTGTGGAATAATGTCCAGAGTGGGAGAAAGAACTCTTGTCTGTTGGAGGCAAGTGTGAATGTTGCAATTCGTCACCTTGATTAGCATTGAATAGGATTGCAGCTTCAAAGCCTGACTGCTTCCAGCCTGGGGGATTTTCTTCGTTGGGGGTGTTAGCTGGCCCTGATGGTTTCCCCCATTTTTATGCCATACTCTTAATGCATCGAATGGGTTTTTATGGAAGCAAGTGTGAATGTTGCAATTCATCACCTTGATTAGCATTGAATAGGATTGCAGCTTCAAACCTGGCTGCTTCCAGCCCAGGGGATTTTCTTCGTTGGGGGTGTTAGCTGGCCCTGATGGTTTCCCCCATTTTTATGCCATACCCTTAATGCATCAAATGTCTTTTTATGGAGGCAAGTGTGAATGTTGCAATTCGTCACCTTGATTAGCATTGAATAGGATTGCAGCTTCAAAGCCTGTCTGCTTCACTCCCTGGGGGAATCCTTTGTTGGAAGATGTTAGCTTGCCCTGATTATTTCCTATCTGGAATTCCCCTGGTATCTGTGGAATAATGTCCAGGGTGGGAGAAAGAAGTCTTGTCTATTGGAGGCAAGTGGGAATTTTGCAGTTGGCCACCTTGATTAGCATTGAATGGTCTTGCAGCTTCAAAGCCTGGCTGCTTTCTACCAGGAGGAATCCTTTGTTGGGAGGTGCTAGCTAGCCCTGATTGTTTCCCGTCTTGTTTTCAAGTGTCTTTTGAACATTCCTTCCATTTCTACTAGGAATACATGAAATAAACTCTCAATGCTGGAAGGGTGAGTAGACAACAGTCTCTTCCTTTGTGCCTTCTTTTCCGGTGGCAGAGTAGATACAGATGGATTTGCCTGAGCCCTAAATCTGACAAGATCCAAGGCCAGATTCCCAGAGCTTGAGAGGTGATCCGCTTGGATCCCCGAGCGATTTGGCTGCTGCTCACCGGAGAGCCTCACCTCTCTCAGAGACAATTCCCAGTTGTGGGCCGAGGTCTTAAGGCCACATTTGCCATCTTCATACAATTCGACTTTCAGAAGTAAAGCTAAAAAACCCTATCTGGATTTGGTATAGCGTTTGAACCTTCGACGCCTCCGTTTTTTTCCACTCACCGACTCTTTCCTAAATGGCAAATGTATATTCATTAGGAAGAACTAATTTACTGTACTGAAATGGCCGCATGAGGCATTTCATTGCTGCCACGTGACTCTCTGGGTTACTTAGACAGATAGAACATAAAATGTGTTTATTGGATTGCACTTCCGAACGAGAAAACCTTGCTAAATGCCTATGAACAGACTAGGTATTCGATATTATATTATGAACCTGTATCCACGTTTCTGGACTTTGTGCAGATATGTGAAACTGCGGATAACAGTGATTCGTATTGTTTACAATGGGACGAATAACAGAGGTGCAGAGAAAAGACTGTAGCCTGTATATGAGTAAGTGAAAACCGTGGATAAGCGAAACCATGTACAGTAGAGTCTCACTTATCCAACTGTCGCTTATCCAATGTTCTGGATTATCCAACGCATTTTTGTAGTCAATATTTTCAATACATCGTGATATTTTGGTGCTAAATTCGTAAATACAGTAATTACTTCATTACTATGTATTGAACTTTTTCTGTCCAATTTGTTGTATAACATGATGTTTTGGTGCTTAATTTGTAAAATCATAACCTAATTTGATGTTTAATAGGTTTTTCCTTAATCTCTCTTTATTGTCCAACATATTCACTTATCCAACATTCTACCAGCCCGTTTACGTTGGATAAGCGAGACTCTACTGTATTATATTGTGAACCTGTATCCACATTTCTGGACTTTGTGTGGATAAGTGAAACTGCGGATAACAGCGATTCGTATTGCTTACAATGGGATGAATAACGGAGGTGCGGAGAAAAGAGTGTATCCTGTATGTGAGTAAGTGAAAACCGTGGATAAACGAAACCATGTATATCAGTTCTGTGGATATTTGTGCCGCTCCCATGGTGCGGAGAGAAGAGTGTAGCCTGTATGTGAGTAAGTGAAAACCGTGGATAAGCGAAACCATGTATATCAGTTCTGTGGATATTTGTGCCGCTCCCATGGTGCGGAGAGAAGAGTGTAGCCTGTATGTGAGTAAGTGAAAACCGTGGATAAGCGAAACCATGTATATCAGTTCTGTGGATATTTGTGCCGCTCCCGTGTTGCGGAGAAAAGAGTGTCGCCTGTATTGTGAGTAAGTGAAAACCGTGGATAAGCGAAACCATGTGTATCAGTTCTGTGGATATTTGTGCTGCTCCAGTGGTGCGGAGAAAAGAGTGTAGCCTGTATGTGAGTAAGTGAAAACCGTGGATAAGCGAAACCATGTATATCAGTTCTGTGGATATTTGTGCCGCTCCCGTGGTGCGGAGAAAAGAGTGTCGCCTGTATGTGAGTAAGTGAAAACCGTGGATAAGCAAAACCATGTATATCAGTTCTGTGGATATTTGTGCCGCTCCCGTGGTGCGGAGAAAAGAGTGTCGCCTGTATGTGAGTAAGTGAAAACCGTGGATAAGCGAAACCATGTATATCAGTTCTGTGGATATTTCTGCCGCTCCCGTGGTGCCGAGAAAAGACTGTAGCCTGTATGTGAGTAAGTGAAAACCGTGGATAAGCGAAACCATGTATATCAGTTCTGTGGATATTTGTGCCGCTCCTGTGGTGCGGAGAAAAGAGTGTAGCCTGTATGTGAGTAAGTAAAAACTGTGGATAAGCGAAACCATGTATATCAGTGTTGTGGATATTTGTGCCACTCCCGTGGTGCGGAGAAAAGAGTGTCGCCTGTATATGAGTAAGTGAAAACCGTGGATAAGCGAAACCATGTATATCAGTGTTGTGGATATTTGTGCCACTCCCGTGGTGCGGAGAAAAGAGTGTCGCCTGTATATGAGTAAGTGAAAACCGTGGATAAGCGAAACCATGTATATCAGTGTTGTGGATATTTGTGCCGCTCCCGTGGTGCCGAGAAAAGACTGTAGCCTGTATGTGAGTAAGTGAAAACCGTGGATAAGCGAAACCATGTATATCAGTTCTGTGGATATTTGTGCTGCTCCCCATGGCAAATTATCCCTCCACCTTTGAGGAAGGAATTTGCAAACGCCGGCATGTAATGAGCATCATTTGTGAATGATTTCGCCTCCTCCTCGCCGCTTTTCTCTTTTTTCTTCCCCTCCGAGCGTATCTTGCAACAGATAGGGGTGAAATTTCCAACAAATGCCTGATTTGCCACAGATTATTTGCTTAGCTCTGCTAACTATGGGGGAGAGTAAATCACCGCCAAATGCCCCGGAGTGCAAGGAGAAAGGAAAAGAGAGAGGAAGGAAGGATAATAAAGATGAATAATGAGTCTCTCCCGAAAGCAGAGCAGAGAACGGAGACTTGGAGGAACCCTCTTTTTTGGAACGCAGTCTTTTGGACTCCGGATTCACCAATATTCAGGCCATTTTTCATCCTCAACTTGACTCAGAAATATCCAAAAGGAAATTGAGGTATTTCCCATTTGACAACATGGCAGCCAGAAGAGGCATGGTGCCATTTCCAAAATGTGACGGTATAGAAGGGCAGTGGGGTTGGGGTAGGGTGGCCCCTGTCTGCTTTCCAGTTTGCCCATTCCGACTTCGTTGCTAAGAAACGCTACGGTGGGCAATCCCGCACGTTGTGAGCCTCTGTATCCTTTCATTCGCCCTCCCCGTAACTCACAGCCGCTGGATGAATTATGGGTTGGCAATCCAATTTACTTCCACCTGTGTTTTATAGCGGCAAATTCCAAACACCGGGGTCGCTTTTTCATTTACCGGCGACTGACAAAGTGGCTTATTTCGGCACTGGGACTCGTAACACGCCTTTTGTTTGGCCTTTTTTTAAGTGCGGGAAGTATCGAAGCGCTTCCATACGTCTGCAAGTGTTTTAACCAATTTGTTAATTCCTCTGAGTCGAACCACTTGCTGAATTGGGGCATGGACGTAAATAGTAAATACCTATTTTGGCTCAAATCTGGGACTCTGGATCTGTTGGGACTGTGTGGTTATGGGGACGACACGGCCAATAAATCCAGAGTCCCAAATTTGGAGGATGCTGACGATGTGGTCCAAACTGGGCCAGATTTCCTCATACCTCCAGACCGCCATGGCACCAACACATCGGACACTTCCCAAGTATATAAGGACCAGGCCTGTAGCGAGGGGGCGGTTTTAGGGGTTCAAACCCCCACCCAAAATTTTTCAGGCTATAAAAAAACCCTGGTTTACTCATGAATTTTAACTGGTTAACCAAATCCCCATGCTAAGTCGATGAGACGCAAAACATTAAGAGTCCCTCCAGGCACTATTTCAAGCAGATATTGACAGGTTTGTAGAGGGGAGAGGTGTGTGCTAGGGGTTCAACCCCCCCCCCCCCCCCGAAATTTTCAAAACCCCTCCCGAAATTTTTTTCTGGCTACGGCCCTGATAAGGACGTATACTTTATGCCCAGCGGGAAGCCAGGGCGCCTCAAAAGAAAGGTTGTTGCGTGTTTTCCTGAACAAGGATAGTCCTTTGAGTCTTTAATGAGATAACAACGTCTTTATTGATGAACAAATAATGAATCTTCAAGGAGTCAAATAACACTTCAAGGTTTCCTTAATAAACTGTTAGCCCTTTCAGTCTTGTCCCCAAGGGACAGGCAATTGGCTTTGGACAACTGTGAAAACCCTCTTATAACCTCTCCCAGGCTGTCTATCAATATGGGTCTAGCTGATGTGGGACCCACTACCGATTCCAAATGCGTCTGGGTATCGAGTGGACCTACCAACCAAGACTCGTAGATGTTTCAGCTGGGGTTCCGTGGATCTATGGTGCTGTTCTCTGTCTATGGAAACTTTAGGGCTGTTCCCTAAGGAGCTGTGAGGCCGAGAGGCTGTAAGCTCTCAGCCAGAGCTTTTGGGACCTTTTCCCCTGGAATTTCCGTTTCTGTTATCTCGGATGTTCTATATCCCCGGATGTTCTTGAGATATGAAGCTTTTCTACGGGACGAACTGGTCTACGTCCTATAGCTGAGCTTCCTTAAGTGAGACTGACTTAAAAATGGCTCCTTCCCTCCCAGAGCCCTGAACAAGGGGCGGAACCAAACTTAATGATGATGGACAGGCGGCCTGTCCTATGATTGCAAACATTAGCAGCAAGAAAATAAAGTCGGAGCTTCTGGTATAGCCGTACCAGCACAATTACCCTCTTTCTATTGCCAATGTTCCAGAAGGAAACACTGCTTTCAAATATCGCGAATGAAAATTCGTACCCGTTCTTTTTTTAAAAAAAATAAATTTTTATTGTGTGGTTTATTTTCCAAAAGTATTACATTAAAAAGTGGGGGAACAATCAATAGGGATAGGAAAGTAGGAAAGGATAGAGTCTACTCTACTCTAACTAACACTAAAGGTAATTGGGTACGGGAAATCGGGGAGGGACTGGGGAGTATCGTCGACTTCCAATCTCCTTCTTTGCGGCAAATTCTTTTCACTACTTTAATAGTCACTGTGGCTTCCCCTACTCTTACCTAGACCTTATTTTGTTTCATTCTTGCATTTTCTTCTAAACCGTTACTAACATTTTCATTTTCCTTTGTAACATATATTTCTTTAATGGTGACCAATCTGGTTTTTTTTTTACTTTTCACTCCTTGGAAGTACTTTAATGTTTGAGTCAATACATCCATGTTCATAGTATCCATTATCCTTAAGATCCATTGATCTATTGATCTATTGTGGGTTTTTCTTTTAGTCTCTAAACTTTTGCATAATTTATCCTGGCAGCCGTTGTTAAGAAATGAAAAAGTTTCTCTTCGTTCTCTGTCATTTTACAGTCAATTATTCCCAACAGATAGTATTCTAGTTTCAATCGAATTTTTACATTTAAAATTTTCTGTATCTCTTCATGAATCTCCGACCAGTATTTCGCAGCCACTTTGCAGTTCCACCACATATGTATGAATGTTCCTGTTTTTTCTACACATTTCCAACATCTGTCACTCAGATTTGGATACATTTTCGCCAATTTTGGGGGTGTAATGTACATCATCTTAGTCCAGTTTTCCTTTAAGTCCTGTGCGTATGTCCATTTGTTTTTAATTGTCCACATTTTTTCCCAATCTTATTTATTTATTTATTTACATCATTTATATTCCGCCCTTCTCACCCCGAAGGGGACTCAGGGCGGATCACATTACACATATTAGGCAAACATTCAATGTCTTTTTAACACAGGACAAAGACGAACAACATAGCTCCGAACGGGCCTCGAACTTATGACCTCCTGGTCAGTGACTCATTGCTCTCCCGTCTGCGCCACAGCCCCGGGCTGTCTTCTAACATTATCGTATGGCCTACATCTTTCGCCCACATACTCATACAGTCTTTTACTTCTTCCATCATCGTTGACCATTCCAGAAGTTTTTTGTATATTTTCGATATTTGTTTCTTACTTCATACCCGTTCTTGCATGTCTTGTGTCTCGCCGTATTTGGATTGCACGGAAGTGGGACAAACGCGGGTTTGAACATCCGCGTTACGAAAATCCACAACAACTGTATGTGTGCAAATGTTCTCTATTAACTTTCCTCTTTCGTTCTTTCGTTCTGCTCTCTGCAGCCCTCCGTCTTATCGGAAATCCTTTCCCTACGACAGATCCGACGAGGAGCGGGACATCTTCGACGGCAGCGCTCCCTGGCCCAAGTATTCCTCCCGGAGTTACTTGAGTGACAGCGATTCGGAGAGCAGGCCACCGGGGGAAACCACGGCATAGTCGCTTCTTCATTGCCCCATGGACGGATTTGCTCGCTAGGCATCCCCTCCATTGTGCCGCCGGAGTCGACCTTTCTGCCGTCCTTTATTTTATATTTTTGGTCCGGCGGAGGGGGATGAAGGCCCCAACATGGGAATTCAGACTCGTTTTGCTTCCTGCGTCGGATACATCGGGAAGCCGGACTCCTCTTCGGGGTTCCTCCATCCTTGTTTGTGTGTGTGTGTGTGTTTGTGGGGGGTGTCTCTCTCTCTTTCCCTCCGCAGTGCCTGCCCGTCTTGCATCATTAACTTATGTCCCTCCCGAGGTCCCAAGGAAAGCGATGCCCTCCGACGATGACGACGTTCGAAGTGTTTTAAGTTGAGCCATATATATATATATATGTTTGCATACGCAGACATTTTTATTCTCCCCACACACCCCGTTCAGGCCCTTCCCCTGTGAGCACTTGTACATTCAGGTGAATGTCGGCACGCCTCGCACGATTTCTTGCTTCACCTTGTTTCATTTTCTTGCACTTGGTTTCCGGGGCTCCGCATCTTCACTTTCGTTATTTTATTTTATCCGCCTCTCTTCCACTGATCACTACGCACAGGCTTAAGGTCCAATTTCAGACCTTCTCTCTTTTGCTCACAGGATTGTAAAGTTAGAGTAATCCAGACCCACTTTCTCAACCTAGAAATAGTGGGAGCGTTTAGCTGTGTGCTGCTTGCTGCTTCGGCTGACATCCAAAGGACTTTCCTCATTATTTGTTCTCCCCAATCGCCCCATTTCTCTGGCGGGGCACTCCCCGAAAACCACTTCCTTTGCTAAGTTATGCCAAATCTGGACTCCACAAACCCTGGGCAGAATGAGAAGGTTTAGGAGAAGCGAACAAGAGAGCAATGGGATATTCAGCACTGCCTTGCTTCCCCCTTCGTCTGCATTTAGGTTTATGATAATTTTCTCTCTTTCCTTATTATTATTATTGTTATTTTGCACTACTTCTGTTGCACGTTTGGTTTTCTCCTTTTCCCCCACTTTGTTCCTCTTTCTTTTTCACCCTGTCTGTTGACTTTCAATATGGAAAATAAATGTCATTTACAGCCGGTAGTGGCCGTCGTTGCCTTTTCTTAGATGCCTCGGATTTTAGTCCAAACTTTAGAGAAAGTTGTGGCTCCCATTGCCTTCAGGTCTTTGGAGGAACACATGTGAAGTAAGTCAAACCTCTCTTATGAACCACATAGGCTTTAGAGTCCTTGTTAGCATCGTGATTGACTGCTGTCGGGTAAGGTTTTGTTCATTTTGCACATTGGTTTTGGCCCTTTCGCTAACACGGTTCTCATAGTGAACACACGAGTCGCACTTCTGCAGTGGGTTGCTGTGAGTCTTCTAGGCCATGTTTCAGAAGCATTCTCTCCTAACGTTTCACCCACATCTATGGCAGGCATCCTCAGAGGTTGTGAGGTCTATTGTATCTATATCTATTATATATCTGTGGAATAATGTTCAGGGTGGGAGAAAGAACTCTAGTCTGTTTACGGCAAGTCTGAATGTTGCAATTGGCCGCCTTGATTCACATTGAATAGGATTGCAGCTTCAAAGCCTGGCTGCTTCCTGCCCAGGGAATTCTTTGTTGGTGTTAGCTGGCCCTGATTGTTTCCCCCATTTTTATGCCATACCCTCAGTGCACCAAATGGGTTTTTATAAGATAGGATTGCAGCGTCAAAACCTGGCTGCTTCCTGCCCGGGGGAATTCTTTGTTGAGGGTGTTAGCTGGCCCTGATTGTTTCCTCCATTTTTATGCTATACCCTTAATGCACCAAATGGTTTTTTATATGATAGGATTGCAGCGTCAAAGCCTGGCTGCTTCCTGCCTGGGGGAATTCATTGTTGGGGGTGTTAGCTGGGCCTGATTGTTTCACCCATTCTTATGCCATACCCTTAATGCACCAAATGGCTTTTTATAAGATCGGAAGCAGTGACAGATGTCGCTCCGGGGTCCAAAGTTTGGGAAGCGCTATGTCTGAATTCGCATACATCTCCCTAACCCAATTTGGCAGGTTCTTGCCTCCGGCAACTTCCTTTCTTTTGGTTCACAGACAGTTTGGATCCAAGAGATCCATGTTTTTTAACCACATAATCGAACAGAGGCACTACTTTACATCTTTATATCCTTCATATCCGCACAGGTCAGTCTCCTGCCCCCTTTTAAAGAGTCTCTGAGCATGTGCAGAAGATAAAGCAGAGCAGGCAGTGCAAGGAAGGAGGATGCATGCCAGTCTCAGGTTAGAGCCAGCCTTTTCAAAACAAGCCTTTCCTGTCCTGTACTTAGTATTGTATGTACAGTAGAGTCTCACTTATCCAAGCTAAACGGTCTGGCAGAACCTCGGATAATAAGGAAGGGTTAAGGAAAAGCCTATTAAGCATCAAATTAGGTTATGATTTTACAAATTAAGCACCAAAACATCATGCTATACAACAAATTTGACAGAAAAAGTAGTTCAATACACGGTAATGTTATGTTTAAATTACTGTATTTACAAATTTAGCACTAAAATATCACGATATATTGAAAACATTGACTACAAAAATGGCTTGGATAATCCGAGGCTTTGATAAATGAGACTCTACTGTATTTCGTTCTGAGTTGCACTTTTTGCCCATATAAAAGCAGGGTACGTTGTAGAATCATGGCATATAAATACATCTCTTTCTTTCTGTTGGTACTGACATTTGTGTTCATGCTACAATCAATGGTGTCTTAGAATCAAAGAAATATGTCCTTTGATCATAAGCTGCACATTTTTTCCAATCTGAGTTGCACATATAGAGCCAATATCGACAGAGAAGAGAATTATTAGTAGATTTGGGAATACAGAAACATGAAGATATTGGTCCATGCCTTGGATAAAATAGAGACAAGGAGACAACTGGGGATACTGGGAGTTGTAGTCCAGTCATGTTCGGTGCAAACGTGGCCATGTTTTTGGTTGGTTCGAACCGGGGAGGAGGGAGTCCCTCGGAGGCCACAAATCCTTCCTTGTTGGGAACAGATGGCGCAGGGCCTTGGCGCTCGGGAGCCGTGGGCGCTCTCCACCTGCTCAGTGGCTGCGCAGAAGCATAATCCACTCAAGAGCGGCGACGACGGCAGCAACGTATCAGGAACACAACAGTGGCGATGCCAGAAAAACATTTTTCTGCCTCCACTTTTCATAGAATCATAGAATTGGAAGAGAGTGCATGGGCCATCTAGTCCAACCCCCTTCTTCTATGCACAGTCAAAGCACCCCTGACAGATGACTATCCAGACTCTGTTTCAAAGATTCCAAGGATGAGAGTTTCACTGTTGAACAGCTTGATTTTCCTAATGTTCAAGAACTCATTGCTCCAAGTCAGGGGTCCTCAAACTTTTAAAGTGGAGGGCCGGTTCATGGTACCTCAGATTGTTGAGGGGCCGAATTATCATTTGAAGAAAAAAATGAACAAATTCCTATGCACACTGCACATGTCTTATTTGTAGTACAAAAAACCCCAACAACAATCATTTATTTATTTATTTGCTAAATTTATACTCTACTCTCTCTCACCCCAAAGGGGACTCAGAGCAGCTTACAAGTTATATGTATATACAATATATTATATTATTAGCATAGCACAATATTAGCATTATATATTACTACTAGCTGTGCCCGGCCACGCGTTGCTGTGGCGAAGTATGGTGGTATGGGAAATAAAGTATTGAGGAATTGGTGGTAGTTAAAGTAAAGGGTCCCCTGGGCTGAGTGGGTTGCTAGGAGACCAAGTGGGCGGAGCTTAGCCTTCTAACTGGCAGCAATTGGATAAAAACAATTATTCCTCTCCCTCTAATTAGGACTTTATTTTTCTTTTCTTTTTGTTGTATCAACCTAGAGGCATGGATGAGGGGTTGTGCTGTCAATTTTTGAGGTTGTGGGGTGTTTGCTTTTGTTGTTTTGTCCGCTGCCGTGATGCCATCACTCTTTTATATATATAGATATTGTACTATACCACTGTACCATATTATTATTAGTAATATTACATTTAATATATAATATATAATTAATATTATTATATTATACGATATTATTACATTGTATTAGTATTATTATTAGCCACCCTGAGTCCCCTACTGGGTGGGAAGGGCGGGGTAGAAATACCATAATAAATAAATATTATATTGTATTACATTATAATATTATTATCAATATTATATGTATACACAATATATTATATTATTACCATAGCACAATATTAGTAAATGAATGAACAATACAATATTTAAAAATAAAAACAATTTTAACCAATATAAACCTATCAGGATTTCAATGGGAAGTGTGGGCCTGCTTCTGCCCAATGAGATAGTCAAGTTAAGTAGGATTGTTATTGTTGTGTGCCTTCAAGTCATTCAAGACTTTGGGCAAGCCTAAGTCCAAAACTGAGGGTGGGGGCCGGGTAAATGACCTTGGAGGGCCGCATCCGGCCCCCGGGCCTTAGTTTGGGGACCCCTGCTCCAAGTCCTCGTCTCCAGAGCAGCAGAAAGCAAGCCTGTTCTCTCTTCCTTAGGGCAGCTTTTCACATATAAATATATAAATATTCATATATATATTTCATATAAATATACATGCCTCTCATGTCTCCTTTCCACCTTCTCTTCTGCAGGCTAAACCTCCGCAGCTCTTTAAGCCGCTCCTCAGAGGGATTATTCATGATCTCTAGACCTTTGATCATTTTAGTTGCACCTTCCAGCTTAGAGCCAATATAATAATAATAATAATAATAATAATAATAATAATAATAATAATAATGTATATACTCGAGTATAAGCCTAGTTTTTCAGCCCTTTTTTTTAAGACTGAAAAAGCCCCCCTCGGGTGAGGGTCCTGGGTGGCTTATATTTGGGTCAGCTTATACTCGAGAATATATGGTACATTTATTATTTTTCTCTATTATTATTGGTATTATTTATTTATTTTTATTTACAGCATTTATATTCCGCCCTTCTCACCCCGAAGGGGACTCAGGGCGGATCACATTGCACACATAAAGGAAAACATTCAGTGCCATGACATAGAACAGAGACAGAGACAAAACACAGGCACCGGGCTGGACTCGAACTCATGACCTCTTGGTCAGAGTGATTTGTTGATTTGTTGCAGCTGGCTTGCTTTCCAGCCTGCACCACAGCCCGGTCCTTATTACATTTAATATTATTACATTTAATATTTTTCTCTATTATTGTTGCTACTATTACATTTATTTTACTCTATTATTATTATTATTATTATTATTATTATTATTATTATTATTATTATTATTATACATTTATTATTTCACTCTGACCTTCTTATTATTACTATTATTATTGCATGTATTATTTTCCTGTATTTATTATTATTATTATTACATGTATTATTTTACTCTATTATTATTAAAAGGATACATAAGCACATTTACATTGAAGAAGATGAGAGTAATGATTTGATCAGAGTTGGACAGGCTTATCTTAAATTTGAGCTTAATGTAAATATTCAAAAACATTTAACCTACTGATGCCTCGATTAATGTAATTTTATTGATATCTATTTTTATTTCTGAAATTTACCACCTTCAGCTTATACTGGAATCAATGTTTTCCCAGTTTTTTTGTGGTAAAATTAAGTGCCTCGGCTTATATTCGGGTCGGCTTATACTTGAGTATATACGGTAATAATAATAATAATAATAAGAAGAAGAAGTTTATTTATATCCCGCCTCCATCTCCCCCGGAGGGGACTCGGGGCAGCTCACAGAAATATCAGATACAAAACAATAACAAAGTACAGTACATCAATAAACAATAACATGCACCAGTTATAATATTTCATCATTGACCAGTAAAATAAAAACATTTACTAAAACATGTTGCCAATTTTGTACGCCGCCCTGAGTCCCTTCAGGTGAGAAGGGCGGGATATAAATGTTGGAAATAAAATAAATAATAAAACATAGAATTAAAAACCGTGAGGTTGTAATAGTAGATTAGCAAAGTGCACATTATAAGTTACGAACTCAAAAGCATAGATAAAGTGCCATATATCGCTCTTAAATCGCCATGCACAAAGTTGTACACAGTATTCCAGATTAGGTCTGACTAAAGCAGAATAGAGATGCACTATGACTTCCCGTCGATCTAGGCACTAGACCCCCTTTGATACATCCCAAAATCGTATTGGATTTTGTAGCTGCTGCATCACACTTTTGGCTCATGTTCATTAATTTTATACAGTATGAATGAAAGGTTCAGTACCTTTTATTTTCAGTTATGCCTGGCATGGGCAAACGAATTGTGGGAGTTGAAGTCCAAAACACACGGAGAGCCAAAGTTTGCCCATGCTTGATTCATACACTCTTATAAACATTATTATTATATCCTATTTTGCAACTAGTTTTAACTTTCAAATTGAAATCCAGAAGGGATGCATCAACTGATTGAGACTGAAATTACGAGGCTGGAAACTTACACTCTTTTGGGGGAAGCAATTTTTACTCCCCATATTTGTGCCAAAAAGCTAGGAAAAGCGGCTTTTTCAAGCGTGCGGCTCTCCTCATAACCCGTTTCCCTTCTCTGCTTCGGGCGAAAATAGCAGCAGCTGTTTGGGAGCTGTCGCCATCGTTATTTACTAATTGAAAAATGCAACGTTTTGAGACCGAGGAGCCGAGCGAAGAACATGGTTAATTGGCCCCAAACCGACCTGATTTTTCGCACTGAAACCGGGGTCTCTTTCTCTCCGAAGGCGAATGGAGCAGAAGGTTGGAGAGTCTCAATCACAACAAAAGGTTGAACGGAAGGGGTTTGGGGCTTATTTGGGAGACTTCTAGGAATGATTGAACCATTCTTTAACAACACAACCGTTCAATGCTAAGGCTTCCCCGTCTGTGCAGGGTTCCATACTTCGCACTTTAACAACACAACCGTTCAATGCTAAGGCTTCCCCGTCTGCACAGGGTTCCATACTTCGCACTTTAACAACACAACCGTTCAATGCTAAGGCTTCCCCGTCTGCGCAGGGTTCCATACTTTGCACTTTAACAACACAACCGTTCAATGCTAAGGCTTCCCCGTCTGCGCAGGGTTCCATACTTCGCACTTTAACAACACAACCGTTCAATGCTAAGGCTTCTCCGTCTGCACAGGGTTCCATACTTCACGCTTTAACAACACAACCGTTCAATGCTAAGGCTTCCCCGTCTGCACAGGGTTCCTTACTTCACGCTTTAACAACACAACCGTTCAATGCTAAGGCTTCCCCGTCTGCACAGGGTTCCATACTTCGCACTTTAACAACACAACCATTCAACCCTCATACGTGTCTCCATCCAACAATACTTACTTTGAGGGATTTCTTCCTAATGTTTGATTGGATCATTCTTCTTACACAATCTATTGGAGCAGAATGAATTGGGTCCATTGCCTCTTGCTGCCAAGGAGCTTCTCATATTCTCCTGAAATCTATTGTCTTTTGCTTCAACCCATCAGCCATGGTCCTATACTCTTGAACTGCAAACGTATCAAGGTCATGTCTCCAGACATCTCCCCCATAGATTTGGGTCACACCTAATGTCTTTTTGTATACGTTGAAAGGGTTGCCATAACCGTCTTCTCCCCTTGCCGTTGATGTGGGAGGAGGCGCTGGTCTATGCAAATGAGCCCCCTGTCTATTACCATAACGTTGAATAATTAATGGGAAATGCTGGAGGGCTCCTGTTCCTTCGCCCACACCTCATCTGCATATTTATTAAGGCCCATAAATGATTCAGGACCCTTCCCCGGCGGCCTTCTGACACGTTGACCTCATTCACCCCTATCCTTCCTCAAGAATATCCTTTTATCTATATATCCATATATACATAAGTGAAAATATGTATGTGCCCACTTCCACAAATAGCTCTAGCTCCCACTACTCAGGAGACACCAATGACATTGCAGGTTATGGCGAGCGCCATGAACATGTCCAAGAGCCCTGCCAATGTCCTCCAGAAAGACCATCCTGCCCACCATCCACGTGAACAATTTAATCCTGTATTTTCTGTTTTTCCTCCACCACAAGAGGGCTTTCCTTATCTATGGTCTTCTGGTGGCCTTATGAGATCATCTAGATGGCCTTTGAGGGTCCCTTTCCTTACCTATGGTCTTATGAGACCACCTCGATGGTCTTTAGAGGTCTCTTTGCTTACCTATGATCTTATGAGATCGTCTATCGTCTTTGAAGGTCTCTTTGCTTAGCTACGGCCTTATGAGACCATCTAGATGGCTTTTGGAGGTCACTCCTTACCTATGGTACTATGAGACCATCTAGAAGGCCTTTGAGGGTCCCTTTCCTTCCCTATGGTACTATGAGACCATCTAGATGGCCTTTGAGGGTCCCTTTTCTTACCTATTGTCTTATGAAGCCATCTAGGCAGTCATTGAGGTCCCTTTCCTTATCTTTGGTCTTCTGGTGGCCTGATGAGATCATCTAGATGGCCTTTGAGGATCCCTTTCCTTACCTATGGTCTTATGAGACTATCTAGATGGTTTTTGGAGGTCTCTATACTTACCTATGGTCTTATGAGACCATCTAGATGGTCTTTGGAGGTCTCTTTACTTACCTATGGTCCTATGAGACTATCTAGACGGTTTTTGGAGGTCTCTTTACTTACCTATGGTCTCATGAGACCATCTAGATGGTTTCTGTAGGTGTCTTTACTTACCTATGGTCTTATGAGATCATCTAGATGGTTTTTGGAGGTCTCTTTACTTACCTATGGTTTTATGAGATCATCTAGATGGCCTTTGAGGGTCCCTTTCCTTACCTATGGTCTTATGAGACCATAGATGTTCTTTGGAGGTCTCTTTGCTTACCTATGGTCTTATGAGACTATCTAGATGGTTTTTGGAGGTCTCTATACTTACCTATGGTCTTATGAGACCATCTAGATGGTCTTTGGAGGTCTCTTTACTTACCTATGGTCCTATGAGACTATCTAGACGGTTTTTGGAGGTCTCTTTACTTACCTATGGTCTCATGAGACCATCTAGATGGTTTCTGTAGGTGTCTTTACTTACCTATGGTCTTATGAGATCATCTAGATGGTTTTTGGAGGTCTCTTTACTTACCTATGGTTTTATGAGATCATCTAGATGGCCTTTGAGGGTCCCTTTCCTTACCTATGGTCTTATGAGACCATAGATGTTCTTTGGAGGTCTCTTTGCTTACCTATGGTCTTATGAGACTATCTAGATGGTTTTTGGAGGTTTCTTTACTTACCTATGGTCTTATGAAACCATCTAGATGGTCATTGAGGTCCCTTTTCTTATCTATGATCTTCTGATGGTCTTATGAGACCATAGATGGTCTTTAGAGGTCTCTTTCCTTACCTATGGTGTCATGAGACTATCTAGATGGTTTTTGGAGGTCTCTTTACTTACCTATGGTCTTATGAGACCATCTAGATGGTCATTGAGGTCCCTTTTCTTATCTATGATATTCTGATGGTCTTATGAGATCACCTAGAAGGCCTTTGAGGGTCCCTTTCCTTACCTATGGTCTTATGAGACTATCTAGATGGTTTTTGGAGGTCTCTTTGCTTACCTATGGTCTTACGAAACCATCTAGATGGTTAATGAGGTCCCTTTTCTTATCTATGATCTTCTGATGGCCTTATGAGATCACCTAGATGGCCTTTGAGGGTCCCTTTCCTTACCTATGGTCTTATGAGACTATCTAGATGGTTTTTGGAGGTCTCTTTGCTTACCTATGGTCTTATGAGATTGTCCTAAGTGAATGTGGATATCTCGGAAGTGTGCAAAATCCACTCTGTTAATCCCGCTTGCAAAGACGTAAAGCTCTAAAGATCAGCACCTTCACCATTGCGTAAAACGGAAAGGATCCATCCCGTCGGCCACGCATTTCCATCCGACAGCGATCCCGCGGAGCTGCGCAATATAATCCACACGTTCCTTTTGCTCCGGAACGGATGCTTCGCCCCTTCCGATGCTCCGGCCCCGGAGCCATAAAAGCCGGCGTGTGCCGGTAATGCGCCTCTATTAAGCTAAGCTATCTAATGATCATAAAATGGCACATTTAACTTTAAAACATTTCGCTTGACTCCGCGGAGTGTGCCTTTCGGAGCGAAGGGGAGGCGAAGCGCAGGCTCATCAGACCCCGTAATGAAGCCAAATGTTAAAGCGACTGATTTCGGGAAGGGGTTTACTGCACTCTGGACTCGGAAGGGAAGGAGCCGGACCACAGCAATTATTATTATTATTATTAGATTTATTTATACCACGGTTTCCTCTCTGGAGGCCATACAAGTAGGGCTTTGGAGTTGAGGTTTCCAAAGCCTCGGGGCCATGCCTTTAAAAGTCACACTATTAACTATAGACGCTTAACGGTTTCCAATTTGCATACCTTATTTCCCTATCTGGAAATTCAATTAGTAAAAGAGGCTCAGGTGAAACGAAGGGTTAGTTCTACTCATTTACTTTGGGAGATAGAATAAGGAATGTTTTATTAGTCTGGTCTAAGCAGAGTGGAGGGTGAATCCTGGCACTGTCAAAACTAGGAAGGAAGTTATTCCACCAATGGATTTTCCCCCTCGTCTCTCAAAAATAAAGACTCAAGGAGGTCCTCTATTGGGTTGTTGTGAGTTATCCAAGCTGTATGGCCATGTTCCAGAAGCATTCTCTCCTGACGTTTCTCCCACATCTATGGCAGGCATCCTCAGAGATTGTGAGGTCTGTCGGAAACTAAGAAATTGGAGTTTATATATAAAGTAGAGTCTCCCTTATCCAAGCTAAACAGGCCGGCAGAACCTTGGATAAGCGAATATCTTGGATAATAAGGAGGGTTTAAGGAAAAGCCTATTAAACATCAAATTAGGTTATGATTTTACAAATTAAGCACCAAAACGTCATGTTATACTGTACAACAAATTTGACAGAAAAAGGTAGTTCAATACGCAGTAATGTTATGTTGTAATTACTGTATTTACGAATTTAGCACCAAAATAAAACGATATATTGAAAACATTGACTACAAAAATGCATTGGATAATCCAGGACCTTGGATAAGCGAATATCTTGGATAATAAGGAGGGATTAAGGAAAAGCCTATTAAACATCAAATTGGGTTATGATTTTACAAATTAAGCACCGAAACATCATGTTATTCTGTACAACAAATTCGAAAGAAAAAGTAGTTCAATACGCAGTAATGTTATGTAGTAATTACTGTATTTACGAATTTAGCACCAAAATATCACGATATATTGAAAACATTGACTACAAAAATTACTTGGATAATCCAGAACCTTGAATAAGCGAGGCTTGGATGAGTGAGACTGTATGTGGAATGTCCAAAGTAGGAGAAGGAACTCTTGACTGTTGGAGTAAAGAGTGAATGTTGCAATTGGCCAGCTTGATTAGAATTGAATAGCCTTGCAGCTTCAAAGCCTGGGGAAATCTTTTGTTGGGAGAGTTCTTTCTCCCATCCTGGACCTTCCACGGATATATAAACCCTACTTGCCTAGTTTCCAACAGACCTCCCAACCTCTGAGGATGCCTGCCATAGATGTGAGCGAAACATCAGGAGAGAATGCTTCTGGAACATGGACATACAGCCCGGAAAACTCACAGCAACCCATGAAAGCCTTTGACAACACATTGGACCTTTTACTGTTTACTTACAGCTCTTTAGAAGTCAC
This sequence comes from Anolis carolinensis, assembly GCF_035594765.1. NCBI lineage: Eukaryota > Metazoa > Chordata > Lepidosauria > Squamata > Anolidae > Anolis > Anolis carolinensis. The sequence continues at coordinate 21,423,494 of NW_026943818.1, forward strand.
TATTATTTTGATTCTCCTTGAACTCTGTGAGCCAACAATGTGAAAAATGGATTTAAGAGTTTCCTATGTCGTCTGGAGGTTGCTCAAGGCAGTGAGCCAATTTTCAAATCACTTTCAGAACTGGAGAGCCGTTGAAATCCCGCGGCTTCGGGGGTTACAAAGCAGCCTGTGGGAAGCGGCTTATTCGAAACGGGGTCAAGTCATGGGACGGCTCTTCTCCAAGGCTCAGTTGGCAAAGGATCTTCCCAATGACAGGCCCAAACTTGAACCCGTGGCCTGTGAGAGAGACACAAGGGAGAAAACAAATTGAGATCCCCTCTGTATGAAATGGAACTGCAGACCAGAATCACATTGGCCTTATGGGCTGCTGCGTCACACTCTTGGCCCACGCTTAGCTTGGTGTCTACCAAGACCTTTAGATACTTTTCATAATGTACTGCTTTCAAGTCTTTCTGAAGTTCTGATTCATCCGTTATTCAATCATCCTCTCCATTTCCTCCCACGTCCCTTCTCTTTCCAGCACTTACCGGAAAACCCTGCTCCGATGACAATATTTTTGAAACGCGGGTGCCAATCTAAGACAAAATCCTCATCTGGAGTGTTCTGATTGCATAAAAGGTGAAAGAGAGGAGAAAAAAAGTATAATATTTATATCTCGCTATTCTCACCCCGGAGGGGACTCAGAGCAGCTTACAAATCAATATATTATTAGCATAGCACAATATAAACATTAAATTACTATGTTATACTATATCATTATATGGTAATATTATTAGTAATATTACATTTAATATATAATTAATATTATAATATTATTATTAGTACAATATTGTATTACATTATAATATTATTATCAATATTATAAGTACAATAGAGTCTCATTTATCCAACTTTCGCTTATCCAACGTTCTGGATCTACAATGTGCCTGGATCTACAACTATTTCTCTAGGCAGCAAGGACTGAACTTTTTATGAATTTAATTTTGACAATGTTGTTACTGTAAGTTCATTATATGCAATTCTATTTTTATTTGTAGTCAATTTGTTAGTAGGCAATGTTTTGGTAGTCAGTGTTTTCAATACATCGTGATATTTTGGTGCTAAATTCATAAATACAGTAATGACTACATAACATTACTGTGTATTGAACTGCTTTTTCTGTCGATTTGTTGTAAAATATGATGTTTTGGTGATTAATTTGTAAAATCATAAGATAATATGATGTTTAATAGGCTTTTCCTTAATCCCTCCTTATTATCTAACATTGCTTATCCAATGTTCTGCTGGCCCGTTTATGTTGGATTAACGAGACTCTACTGTATATACATTATATTATATATTTATAAATTATTGTATATTATTTTATATATATATATATATATATATATATATATATATATATATATATATATATAATTAGCATAGCATGTTGCAATGGCAAAGGAGACAAGACATATTATATATATGCTGCATTTCGTATTATTATTGTTGTTGTTATTATTATTGTACTGTAAGAACCTTCACAGTAAAATAATAATAATTTCTTTCATAGTATAATAATGTTAATAATAATGATGATGGCTTCTTTCACAGTAAAAGAAAAAGAATAATTTAATGCATATGTCCCACAAATTATCTATATATATAAAAGGGTAATGAAATTTCTGCCTAGGACAAAACAACAACACTACACATCCCAGAAAAACTAAACTTAGCAGCACAACCCCTCATCCATGCCTCTACGTTCATACAACAAAATGAAAAGAAAAATAAAGTCCTAATTAGAGGGAGAGGAATAATTGTTTTTATCCAATCTCTGCCAATTAGAAGGCTAAGCTCCACCCACTTGGTCTCCTAGCAACCCACTCAGCCCAGGGGACAGGCAGAGTTAGGCCTCACTTAGGCCTCTTCCACACTGCCTATAAAATACAGATTATCTGATTTTAACTGGATTATATGGCAGTGTAGACTCAAGACCCTTCCACACAGCTATATAACCCATTTATAATCTTACATTATCTGCTTTGAACTGGATTATCTTGACTCCACACTGCCATATAATCCACTTCAGTGTGCATTTTATACAGCTGTGTAGAAGAGGTCTCATATAATCCAGTTCTAAGCAGATAATATAAGATTATAAATATACGGTAGAGTCTCACTCATCCAACATAAACAGGCCAGCAGAACGTTGGATAAGTTGGATAATAAGAAGGGATTCAGGAAAAGCCGATTAAACATCAAATTAGGTAATCATTATACAAATTATGCACCAAAACATCATGTTATACAACAAATTTGACAGACAAAGTAGTTCCATGCGCAGTAATGCTATGTAGTAATTACTGTATTTACAAATTTACCACCAAAATATCACAATGAATTTAAAACACTGACTACTAAAAGGCAGACTGCGTTGGATAATCCAGAACATTGGATAAGCGAATGTTGGATAAGTGAGATTTTACTCTACAGGGGAAAGCCTTTACCTTAACTACCACCAATTCCTCAATACTTTATTTCCCATACCACCATACTTCGCCACAGCAACGCATGGCCGGGCACAGCTAGTTATATATATACAGTAGAGTCTCATTTATCCAACATAAACGGGCCAGCAGAATGTTGGATAAGCGAATATGTTGGATAATAAGGAGGGATTAAGGAAAAGCCTATTAAATATCAAATTAGGTTATGATTTTACAAATTAAGGACCAAAACATCATGTTTAACAACAAATTTGACAGAAATAGTAGTTCAATACGCAGTAATGCTATGCAGTAATTACTGTATTTACGAATTTAGCACCAAAATGTCACGATGTATTGAAAACATTGACTACAAAAATGCGTTGGATAATCCAGAATGTTGGATAAGCGAGTGTTGGATAAGTGAGACTCTACTGTAATAATAATTTAGACAAAGCTGGCATTCATTCCCAAAGAAAGCACCATAAATATAAATATCCCATTGTTAGCAATTTATTATTGTCCTACTTTTCTCCCTCAAGCTTTGCAAGCATGCAATGGGTTTGGAGTTGATGGTCATTGGGATCCCTTCTGGGTTTACCCTTTCATTCCAGTATTTGGTATCCAAAGATAGACTCCTCTTTGCTTTGGAGGTTCCACTGTATAGCACAAAGAGCAGCTCTCTATCCAAACCCTCTATTTCATATTTCTCTCCCTCCCCACCCTTTTCTTTCCAGCTTGTTCTCTGCCAAAAGTGCGCTGAGCTGGTGGCAATCACTTCGGGGTCCGTAAGTTAATTACGCCTCGTTTGGAGAAGTCCTTCTCTCATCAGCTCCGACTGAAGCGCCTCTCAATCAGATTTCAAGGAGGATCGGAGAAAGAGAGGAACATTTCCCTCTCCTGATTGCTTTCCAAAGTGACACCAGCAGGTAGGGACCCAACAGGTGAAGCTTTATCCCACTCCTTACTGTATATAAGCAGCGTTCCTGTACGGCGGGTTCGGGATCGAGCCCCGGCAGGTATTTCCGGACAAAATCCTTCAGGATCTGAATGTCGGGGACAGGAGGGGAGCTTTGGGTCAGGCGGTCAGGTGTTTCCGGGTCCACAAAGTTGCCATAATGGTAACAGACCTAGCAAACAGAAAAATCAGGCTGTATGTCGCACCTCAGAATAGTTCACCTTGCTATTGACACCAAGCCACACACAGAAGATAGTCTTTTGTAGTTTTATTGAGCAAAAGCAGTATATCTATATATATAAAAGAGTGATGGCATCATGGCGACCCACAAAACAACAAAACTACAGGCCCCCCAACCTCGAAATTTGACAACACAACCCATCATCCACACCTCTAGGTTGATACAACAAAAAGAAAAGAAAAATAAAGTCCTAATTAGAGGGAGAGGAATAATTGCTTTTATCCAGTTGCTGCCAGTTAGAAGGCTACGCTCCTCCAACTTGGTCTCCTAGCAACCCAATAAAAAATAATAAAAAACACTAAAAAATTAATACAATAAAATACTATAATAACAGAAAATAACTAAAAATAATACAAGAAAATAATAAAATATAATAAATAAAAATATAACTTACAATAAAATTAATAAAAAAATGCAAATAAAGTCAAATAAAAATTACACAACAATTTTTAACCAATATCACCACCACTTTGTCACAGCAACGCATGGCCGGGCACAGCTAGTATATATATATATATACAGTAGAGTCTCACTTATCCAAGCTAAAAGGGCCGGCAGAAGCTTGGATAAGCAAATAACTTGGACAATCAGGAGGGATTAAGGAAAAGCCTATTCAAAATCAAATTAGGTTATGCACCAAAACTTCATGTTATACAACAAATTTGACAGAAAAAGTAGTTCAATACGCAGTAATGTTATGTTGTAATTACTGTACTTACGAATTTAGCACCAAAATATCACGATATATTGAAAACATTGACTACAAAAATGGCTTGGATTATCCAGAGGCTTGGATAAGCGAGGCTTGGATTAGTGAGACTCTACTGTATATATAATATAAAGGAGGCAAAAATATAGTTTCCAAAGTAGTTGTAAAATAGAGTCAATAAATCCAATGGTCCATAGGCAAAAAGCAAGAGTCTATTCCCAAAGATACAATAGTCCCCAAGTGTAAAGAATTTAATCACGACTGAGGTTCTTTCAGGCAGGGGGAATCTTTTTATCCCACCACTGCCACCAATTTGTAAAGGTGTTTATAATGACTAATACCAATTTGGAAAGATGCAACCACCAAAGACTCAGGGAGGAGACCTTTTACTTTTTCTTTCTTTCTTCTTCTTCACTTTAAAGGGTAGCGTAACTTGGCTTAGAATATATGCAACAGAGGCTTAGATGTTGGAAGAACAATAACAAGTTTATTCCGGCACAAACTTAGTAGTTACAATTTTGTTTCTCACTTAGAGGTATTCTTATTAACAGTTACAATACTAGAATGAGATGAATCAACTCTATAAAGTATCACTTCTTTTACTTAAAGTAGTTAAAACTTCTTCCTCTGCTCCTTTCTAACTGTTACTTCAATGGTTCTCTGTGAGTCCAGCTGGGATTGGTTCCCAAAGTTTGAAACTTGCACTATCCAGTGACTTCAAACCACAGTCACCCCTGTGATATACTATCACAGATTCTCTGTTCCTTACCGGGACAGACTACATTAAATAAGTCAACAAACTTATTTAAAACCGACTCAGAAGGTGGGGTTGTATTGAATCCAATGGGGGCATCCAGTTTTATTTTCTGGTAGTCTCCATCATGCTACAAAACTGTGACACTCACCTTGACAAGGCCAGGGTAGTCGCCGGCCGGCAACCCGTAAATGTCGTGCTTTGCTCCGTGGAGGCTGATGAAGGAAGGGAGCTCTCTCAGGACCCCGGGTTGGTTTTCCTTCCAGTAGCAGACACTGATACGCAGGGGCTGGAGGAAGTAACATAGAATGAATGCATGCAGGAAGCCAGGTACACAAAGACCACACCCTCTGTCTTGGGCATGTGAGTAGTTTGAAGTTCTGCATCTTTCATATAGTGCTCCTGTCCCTTTAATGGAAGAAGGGGTGCTTTAATAGGGGTGTATGAGGGCTCCTGTCCCTTTAATGGCAGCGGAAAGCGGCTCCTGTACCTTTAATAGTGTGGAAGAGGGGGATACTGTACCTTTAATAGTGTGGAAGAGGGGGATACTGTACCTTTAATAGTGGGGTATGATGAGGGCTCCTGTATCTTTGATATTGTGGAAGAAGGGGTGCTGTACCTTTAATAGTGAGGTATGAGGGCCCCTGTACCTTTAATAGTAGTGGGGAAAGGCTCACGTACCTTTGATATTGTAAAAGAAGGGGTACTGTATCTTTAATAGTGAGGAATGAGGGCTCCTGTACCTTTAATAGTAGTGGGGAAAGGCTCATGTAGCTCTAATATTGTACTGTACCTTTAATAGTGAGGTATGAGGGCCCCTGTACCTTTAATAGTAGTGGGGAAAGGCTCACGTACCTTTGATATTGTAAAAGAAGGGGTACTGTATCTTTAATAGTGAGGAATGAGGGCTCCTGTACCTTTAATAGTAGTGGGGAAAGGCTCATGTAGCTCTAATATTGTACTGTACCTTTAATAGTGAGTCATGAGGGCTCCTGTACCTTTAATAGTAGTGGAGAAAGGCTCACGTAGCTCTAATATTGTACTGTACCTTTAATAATAGTGAGGAATGAGGGCTCCTGTACCTTTAATAGTAATGGAGAAAGGCTCATGTACCTCTAATATTGTGGAAGAAGGGCTACTGTACCTTTAATAGTGAGGAATGAGAGCTCCTGTACCTTTAATAATAGTGGGAAAAGGCTCATGTACCTCTGATATGATAAAGGAAGGCCTGTACCTTTAATAGTGAGGTATTAGGGCTCCTGTACCTTTAATAGTAGTGGAGAAAGGCTCATGTACCTCTAATATAGTGGAAGAAGTCCTATTGTACCTTTAATAGTGAGGAATGAGGACTCCTGTACCTTTAATAATAATGGAGAAAGGCTCAAGTACTTTTAATAGAGATATATAATGACATTTGTTTGTTGAATAGTGTTGTAGGACTCGTCTGCCTATTAACAGAGGTATAGGAGGGCTCCTGTACTTTTAATAGTGGGGTAGGAGGGCTCCTGTCGCTTTAACAGTGCTGTTGAAGGGCTCTTGTCCCTTTAATAATGCCGTTATGCTTTTAATAATGGTGTAGATGAGATCCTTGTAAGTGTAATAGTGGTGTTGAAGGACCCGTAACAGAGGTATGAGTGGGGCCCGTGTACCTTTAATAGTGATGTAGAAGAAGTATTAAAAAAAAATTTGGCAAAGGTTGTGCTCAAAAAGAGTCTGGATGGCTTCCTTCTGAGGATGTTTTGGCTGGACTACCTCCACTGGATGATCTTTGGGAGCCCCAGTTTGAGGCCTTCATCCCATTGAAGTGAGAGTCTTTTTGCTCACCTGGAGAGGCAGCCGAAGCCCCAGCGGCTCCAGCAACGGTCCAGTCCATGGCCCAGCGGCGACCACGATCCGTTTGGCGTGGTACTCCCCTTTTGATGTGACGACCCTCACCACAGACCCCGGGATGATCTGGAGAACCTTCTCTCCATCACGGATGGTCCCTCCGTTGTGCCGGAATTGGTCCTAAAGTTTGAGAGGAAAGGAAAAAATAGCAAAGGTTTGGATGAAAGAAAGCCTTGGTCGTCGAATCTCTCCATTGGCTTTGAAAGACAAAAGAGAACTGGAAGATTTTCCGACCCCAAAATGCCCAGCGAAACCCGTTTAAAGAGGGACATAAAACGCTGGATTTCCATCCCTTTTTTATCTTCGCCGGGCCCTTTGTTCCCACCTGACTTGCCTCCTTTCTCGGTTTTTATGGCAGAGCATTTTGTTTGCTGAAACGGTCTGGCTGCTCGGCTTTTCATTTAAGGAACGAAAATAGCGAGAGGAAATCTGTGCTGTTTTATGGCGGCGTTCTTGGATCTGACTCAGCAGCCAGGGACGGGGCTTTATTGTTATTTATTCTGCGTTATGCTGCTGCTGTTGCTCGGAAGACCTCGGGGCCGAGAAAATGAGGCTTTCCTTCTTTTCCTCTCTCTTTCCTTCCTTGCAATCTGAGAAGCTTACTTATTTACTTGTCCAAGTATGATGGCCTTCCAAATGTAGTGTCCTGGCGGTGGATATATAGGTGACCGTGGAGCCCTATTCTTGACCCGCATGGTCTTCCACGGTGATGACATCGGGTTCCAGATGGAACCTTTTGGCACATTTCTCCCTTTCTCCCTCCATTCGTGCCTCTTTGAATTCCACATCACTGCTGGTCACAGCTGACCTCCAGTTAGAGCACTCAAGGCTTCCCATTTCTCAGTGTCTATGCCACATTTTTTTTATTTAAGCCCATCTTTAAATCTCTTTTCCTGTCCATCAGCATTCCGTTATCCATTCTTGATTTGGGAGTAGAGTAACTGCTTTGGGAGATGTTGATCGGGCATTCGGACAACATAACCAGTCCAGTGGAGTTAATAGCGAAGGAGCATTGCTTCAAGGCTAGTGGTCTTAGCTTCTTCCAATACACTGACATTTATCTACCTGTCTTCCCAAGAGATTTGCAGGATTTTTCGAAGGCTGATGGAATTGTTTCAGGAGTTGAATGTAACTTTTGTAAACAGTCCACGTTTCACAGGTGTAGAACAGGGTTGGGAGGACAATATAAACAAGCACCTTCGTCTCCCTATGGATGTCCCGAGCCTCAAACACTCTCTGCTTCATTCGGAAGAATGCTGCACTTGCAGAGCTCAGGCAGTGTTATATTTCAATATCAATGTTGATTTCTGTGGAAAGGTAGCTGCCAAGGGAGCGGAAATGATCAACATTTTTCAAACATTACATCATTAAACTGTATTTCTGGCATTGGGTCGGTGCTAGAAAATAATAATAATAATAATAATAATAATAATAATAATAATTATTATTATTATTATTATTATTATTATTATTCTATCTACACAACCACATACTCTCTGTATTTCTGGCATCGTAGACTGCCACCATCATAGGCTGGTGAATGCTGGAAGAGCACTTTGGCTTTCTTGATGCTCAATGAGACGCTTCTTTTATGCTTCTGCAAAGGTGTCTAGAGTGGCTTGTAGGTCTTCTTCTGAATGCGCGCAGACTACGTTATCATCAGCATATTGGAGTTCTGTAACAGATGTTGTTGTGACCTTGGATTTGGCTTAGGTTAAATAGCTTGCCATCTGTCCGAGCAATGATTTCCACTCCAGTGGGAAGCTTCCCGTCAACAAGATGAAGTGCCTGCTTTGGGTCAAAAGACATTTAGTAATTTATGCAATGCTTTTGATACAAAATAAATAAATAGCGATGAAGATGGAGAATCTGAGAAGCAGATGGAAGCAAAGGAGGAGGAGGAGAGAAGGAAGCAAAGAAAAAAGGAAAGAAGAAAGGAAGTCAATGAAGAAATGGAAGGAAGGAAAGAAGGGAACAAAGGAGGAGGAAGAGGGAAGCAAAGAAAAAGGAAGGACAGAAGGACTGAAGGACGGAAGGAAGGAAGAATGGAAGGGAGGAAGGAAGGACGGGAGGAAGGACGGAAGGAAGGAAGGAAGGGAAGAAGGACGGAAGGAAGGATGGAAGGAAGGAAAGATGGAAAGGAGGAAGGAAGGAAGGGAGGAAGGACGGAAGGAAGGATGGACTGAAGGACGGAAGGAAGAGAGGAAGGAAAGAAGGACAGAAGGAAGGAAGGACAGAAGGAAGGAAGGAAGGAAGGAAGGAAGGAAGGAAGGAAGGAAGGAAGGAAGGAAGGAAGGACTGAAGGATGGAAGGACGGAAGGAAGGATGGAAGGATGGACTGAAGGACGGAAGGAAGGATGGAAGGAAGGATGGAAGGAAGGAAGGAAGAAAGGGAGGATGGAAGGAAGGATGGAAGGACGGAAGGAAGAATGGACTGAAGGACGGGAGGAAGGACGGAAGGAAGGAAGGAAGGAAGGAAGGAAGGAAGGAAGGAAGGAAGGAAGGACAGACGGACTGAAGGAAGGACGGAAGGAAGGAAGGAAGGAAGGAAGGAAGGAAGGAAGGAAGGGAGGGAGGGAGGGAGGGAGGGAGGGAGGGAGGATGGATGGAAGGAAGGAAGGAAGGACAGAAGGAAGGAAGGAAGGAAGGAAGGAAGGAAGGAAGGAAGGAAGGAAGGAAGGAAGGAAGGAAGGAAGGAGCAATCAAAGAAGCAGAAGGAAAAAAAGGGAGCAAAGCAGAGGAAGGAAATAAGAAAGGAAACCAAGAATGAAGAGAGAAAGCCAAGAAGCAGAAGGAAGGTAGGAAAAAAGAAAATCCACAAAGAAGAAGAGGAAGCTGAAGTAAACCCTCAAGGAGAGGGAGATCTTCCTGGGAGGGAACCTCTCTTCTTTCTCCTTCCTTACCTGGACCACACGAAGGGCCTTATCTGGAAACAGGACCCCTGCGGAGCGGTCCGAGACGGCCATCTCATCGCTGGGAAGGTGGAACCCGGGGAACCTGTGCGCAAAGGCCTCGGGGCCGAGTTCCTCGCTGGGGACGTGGTGGCGCTCCATGGTCCGCCGGTAGCTCTGGAACTCGGGGCTCTCGTGGCGCCCCAGGATCCACAAGGGTGTCTGTCTGTGGAGGGAAAGGCTCCGCTTTTGAGTCTGAGACGGACATATCGGGACTTTCCGTGGGGCCTGACAAGGCCTCCCTGAGCTCCTTGCGAAGAAGACGGATGGGCCTATTACGCCTGACCCGGCAAGATGAAAAATCATTTAGATGCGCATTTCCTTAATGGCGCTTCCTTTATGGAGGCACATAAATTAGAGGCAGCATCTGTCGCTGCCTGGAGGGGATGCTCCTGGACGGCGATAACAGCAGACTCTATTGAAATGGAGGACTTCCGGCCCAAGCAGACCATAGATGGTGATAATAATAAAACAGTAATAATAATAGAGCCACACTGGAGGATCTAGAAAATGCCTAGAGAGGACTGTGGATCCCAGTGCCCATGGATACAGGGCTCATGTTATATTTGAGGAAATGCAATAATAATATTAACTTAAAATTCAGCAAAAGTATTCGGCTAAACCAGTGGTTCCCAAACTTATTTGCCCTACCGCCCCCTTTCCAGAAAAAATATTACTGGAAAGGGGGCGTGGCTTAGAAGGGTGGGCGTGGATCCTGCTCAAGAAAGCAGGGCTGAGCTTCTCCCCTAGTCAAATGGGCAGCCAGGACTGGGATGGGCGGAGTTACGAGCTCTGAGATAGGGCTGAGCTTCTATCCCTGTCCTGCTGTGACTGCCAAGACATGGGGAGGGGCTAGAGGAGGGGGCGGGGCCTCTTCCCAAGTGCCTGACAGGGCTGAACCTCTATACCCCTGTGTTCTAACAAGCGCCTCAGGAGAGGTATAGATGCTCAGCCCTATCTCTGGCTCTTGGGGAAAGGCCCCGCCCCCTTCCCTAGCCCCGCCCTTTAATCCTAAAAGGCCTCTCAGGAGAAATAGAGGCTCAGCCCTGTCTCGGGCTCTTGGAAGGAGGCCCCGCCCCCTTCCCTAGCCCCACCCCTAAGTCCTAAAAGGCCTCTCAGGAGAGATATAGAGGCTCAGCCCTGTCTCAGGCTCTTGGAAAGAGGCCCTGCCCCCACCCCTAGCCCCGCCCTTTAATCCTAAAAGGCCTCTCAGGAGAGGTATAGAGGCTCAGCCCTGTCTCAGGCTCTTGGAAGAAGGCCCCACCCCCTTCCTTAGCTCCGCCCTCTGTGTCCCAACAAGCACCTCAGGAAAGGTATAGATTCTCAGCCCTGTCTCGGGCTCTTGGGAAGAAGCCACGCCCACTCTTCTAGCTCCGCCCCCATCTCCTAATAGGTGCCATCACCACCACCATGGATCGGTACAGCACCCACCAGGGGGCGATAGCGCCCACTTTGTGAATCACTGCCATAGATGGTGATGATAATAATAATAATAATAACAATAATAATAGAGTCACGCTGGAGGATCTTGAAAATGCCTAGAGAGGTCTGTGGATCCCAGAGCCCAGGGATACAGGGGTCATGTTATGTTTGAGGAAATGCAATAATAATATTAACTTTAAATTCAGCAAAAGTATCCCGCTATACCCGACGTCATAGCGCTCAGTAGATTTGGTTGGTGCTCTACTGTTCGCACTATAACCCGGAGCAGATTAGCCACCTCACCTGTAGAGCTGGGCTCCCGTCTCGGCCTCCAGCTCCTTCCAGAGCCGGATGGACTCTCCCATCATAGCCGTGTAGTAGTCCTGCGGGTAAGCGCTGCGGATGATGCGGCTCAGTCCGTGAGAGCTGCCCCTGGTGTGCGGGAGGAGGAACTGCAAGGGGAGAAAAAGGGAAAGGCTTTCCTTTGAGGCCGAGAGAGTGTGACTGCCTCAAAGTGAGTTTCCTAGAGTTGAGAAGGGACTTGAATTCTCTTTGAATGAGGGCATCATGACAGCCTGGCATCCATCCATTGGGAAGACCCATATGCCTAGCAGCAGCAGCAGCAGCAACAACAACAACAACAACAACAATGTGATTCTGGGCTGCATCGATAAGAATATAGTGCCGAAATCAAGACACGTTATAGTGCTTTGGATTAATATTTTGCCATAGCATTGAGTCAGGACAGTTAAAGTGGTGTCAAGCTGCTCTAACAACAACAACAACAACAATAACAATAACAACAACAACGTGATTCTGGGCTGCATCAATAAGAATATAGTGCCGAAATCAAGACACGTTATAGTGCTTTGGATTAATATTTTGCCATAGCATTGAGTCAGGACAGTTAAAGTAGTGTCAAGCTGCTCTAACAACAACAACAACAACAATAACAACAACAACAACAACAACGTGATTCTGGGCTGCATCAATAAGAATATAGTGCCGAAATCAAGACACGTTATAGTGCTTTGGATTAATATTTTGCCATAGCATTGAGTCAGGACAGTTAAAGTGGTGTCAAGCTGCTTTAACAACAACAACAACAACAACAACAACAACAACGTGATTCTGGGCTGCATCAATAAGAATATAGTGCCTAAATCAAGACACGTTATAGTGCTTTGGACTAATATTTTGCCATAGCATTGAGTCAGGACAGTTAAAGTGGTGTCAAACTGCACTAACAACAACAACAACAACAACAACAACGTGATTCTGGGCTGCATCGATAAGAATATAGTGCCGAAATCAAGGCACGTCATAGTGCTTTGGAATAATATTTTGCCATAGCATTGAATCAGGACAGTTAAAATGGTGTCAAACTGTACTAACAACAACAACAACAGCAGCAACAACAACAACAACAACAACAACAACATGTGTTACCCGCTTCTCCTCATAATGGGAAGTAATGATCCTTCAAACAACCTGAACCTCAAGCATATAGGACTTTACAAAGGTTTAGAATCATAGAATAATAGAGTTGGAAGAAACCTCATGAGCCATCTAGTCCAACCCCGTGCCATGCAGGAAAAGCACACTCAAAGCACCCCTGACAGATGGCCATCCAACCTTTGTTTAAAAGTTTCAAATAAGGAGTTTCCTTTGCACTTTGAATTCTGGAAATTAGTTGTGTTTTCTCTTTGGGGCAACTTCGAACAATCTTCAAGGGCCGCCCCAAGTATAATGTACAACAGTAGTCTATCCAGAATGTTTCTATATCCCGATTAAAGGGTACAATGGACAGTTTTACCTGGTCCAGAAGGAGAGTCTTTTGTCCTCGCTTGGATAACTGTTGAGCAGCAAAGGTGCCCTGGATGCCCGCTCCGACGACAATGGCATCGTAGATCCCATTGGGGTGGCCTTTTCCCATGTCCGCCATTCCTTCCATTTGCCTTTTGCTTCTCTTACGAAACAGAGCCGAGGCCTGGAAGCAAAGTCCTAGAATCCGGACTTTGCCTTTTTCTGGGAACCAGGCCAAGGTTTGCTCTTGCCGGCCTCCGGATTGGGTTTCTTTAGGGGCGGAGACGGGTGTCCCTCTGCTTTCCGTGCCCTCCTTCCAGACATTTAACTCCTCCAAGCCGTTCTCATATTCCGGGAGAAATGAGCCGTCAACACACCTTTCATACTTCAAAAAAAAAGGGGGAACCGATAAGCGAATTTCAGTTTTGGGGTTCGCATATCTCTTGATTGCTTTCTTCTTCTTCACCGTCCCATTTATTACATAACATATATTCTCACTTTTTTATATAGAAAAGAGGACAGCCTCTCTATTCTCGGGTCTAAACATTTTTCAACCCATTTTCGAAATCAGCCGTCACCATTACGACGGTGTTTTTAAGAGTCACTCACTCGGCTTCGGAGAGGAATCAATTTTTCCCATTAGGAGGAGGATTTCTTACCTTTTAGAGATCGCAGTCGATGGCTCCCGCTCCCTCCCACCTGCGATCTTCGTTAGTACCACTAAATATATACATCTCCATCTGTCGCCATCGATTGAACGCAGCCTCAAAGACATGAGCCAAGGCTGTGCTGCAGCGGGCAAGAACCCCAATGTGATTCTGGGCTGCATCGATAAGAATACAGTGCCTAAATCAAGGCATTTTATAGTGCTTTGGAATCATATTATACCATTGTATTGAGTCAGGACGATTAAAGTGGTGTCAAACTGCACTAATTTTACAGAGTTGGTCTAGATTACCCTTGGGGTCCCTTCCAAGTTTATTGTTATATAAAACTAGCTGTCCGCCTACTTTCTCCCTTCTCCAGCTCTGAAAAAAAGCCTATTCTCCAGCTCTGGGAAGGCCTACTTTCTCCCTTCTCCAGTTCTGAAAAGAAGACCCACTTTCTCCCTTCTCCAGCTCTAGGAGACAAACTTTCTCCCTTCTCTAGCTCTAGGAAACCTACTTTCTCCCTTCCCAAGTTCTGAAAAGAAGGTCTACTTTCTCCCTTCTCCAGCTTTGGGAGACCTACTCTCTCCCTTCTCCAGCTCTGGGACACCTACTTTCTCCCTTCTCCAGCTCTGAAAAGAAGACCAACTTTCTCCCTTCTCCAGCTCTGAAAGGAAGGTCTACTTTGTCTCTTCTCCAGCTCTGAAAAGAAGGCCTACTTTCTCCCTTCTCTAGCTCTGAATCATAGAATCATAGAATAGTAGAGTTGGAAGAGATTTCATGGGCCATCCAGTCCAACCTCCTGCCAAGAAGCAAGAAATCTGAGAGTCCTACTTTCTCTCTTCTCCAGCTCTGGGAGACATACTTTCTCTCTTTTCCAGCTCTGAAAAGGATGCCCACTATCTCCCTTCTCCAAGGATGCCTACTTTCTCCTCTGGCTCCGAAAAGATGGACTCTTCCTTCTCCAATTCTGGGACACCTACTTGTTCCCTTTTCTGGCACTGAAAAGGCCTACTTTCTCCCTTCCCCAGCTCTGAGAGACCTTTCTCCAACTCCGAGGCCTCTTAACGCTCAAAAATATTCGTGTCTAGGAAAAGAAACCCAGTTTGATCCGATGCTTTCAATCTAAAGTAATATCAGCAACGAAGTCCTTCTAAATGTATCCCTTCACTCTTTCTGCATTGGCGGTTCTCATTTTACAAGAGAGCTGGTGCCTTGTCAAACTACAAAGCCCAGGCAAAATGGTATCAAACTGTGTTAATTCAACAGTGCAGATGCACCCTTTGTTTTTTGGAAATGCCATGCAAGGCGAATAGATGGGAGGTGAGTCTTGTTCACCCCGCTCCCGCTCTCTTGTCCTCCGCCAGCATCCCTCCATCTGTTAATACCTCCATCACGGCTGCAGAGACTCGTTTTTTTTTTCCTTTTTGTACCAGCCGAGCTGCCAAGCCAAGCTGATCCGGTGCCAAGCGGCGTCTGATTCGAAGCGCCTGCCAGCGCAAAATAGGCCAAGTGGAAGGGTTTTTAATGTTTTGTTCCCCCTTAAAACACACTCCAATGCCCAGCGGCCCCGGGAACCCAGGATGCCAAGAATCGGGCGAATTTCTGCTTCGGAGGTTCAAAAGGTGCCGGATTCTGAACCATCGAATCCAAAGGAGCTCTCCAAGGTATCCACTCCTCTCTTTGTGATTCAATCACTAGTGTTGCGATAGGATTCTTTGGCACCAGGATTTGTATTTCTACTGCATTTCAACCCCAGAGGAAAGCAATGGTCTGACTCCGTATAAGGGTGAACTACAACTCCCATATGCCAAGCACAATCACCCCCAAACCAGGCCTGTATGCACAGTTAGCCATGTTGCATCTGTGTGCCAAGTTTGGTCCAGATCCGACGTTGCCTGGGTTCAGTGCTGTCTGGATGGACCACGGATGATGGGACTTGCAGTGTCTTCACTCACTTTCTGAGAACACTGCAATTCCCACAAATGATGGACCAGGATCAAACTTGACACACAATCCCCCCATGATCCACATGTCCTGGCAAAGTTTGGGGGAGGATGGACCATGGCTGATGGGATTTGCAGTACCTTCACCCAATTTGGCTCCCACTGCGACCCCAACAAATGATGGATCTGGATCAAACTTGGCACACAAACTCCCCATGATCCACCTCATGTCCTGGTGTAGTTTGGGGGAGGATGGACCATGGATGATGGGATTTGCAGTACCTTCACCCAATTTGGCTCCCACTGCGACCCCAACAAATGATGGATCTGGATCAAACTTGGCACACAAACTCCCCATGATCCACCTCATGTCCTGGTGTAGTTTGGGGGAGGATGGACCATGGATGATGGGATTTGCAGTACCTTCACCCAATTTGGCTCCCACTGCAACCCCCATGAATGATGGATATGGATCAAACTTGGCATACAAACCCCCATGACCCACCTCACGTCCTGGCAAAGTTTGGGGGAGGATGGACCATGGATGATGGGATTTGCAGTACCTTCACCCGATTTGGCTCCTACTGTGACCCTTTATGAATGACAGACCTGGATCAAACTTGGCACACAGACTCCCTATGGTCTAGAAATAAAGTATTTTATTATTATTATGACCCACTTTACATCCTGGTGCGGTTTGGGGGAAAATGGACCAAGGACGATGAGATTTGCAGTACTTTCATCCACTTCAGCTCCAACTGCCACAGACCACTGCGACTCACACAAATGACGGGCCTGAACCAAACTTGGCACACAGACTCCCTTTGGTCTAGAAATAAAGTTTTTTTTATTATTATGACCCACTTTACATCCTGGTGCGGTTTGGGGGAGAATGGACCAAGGACGATGAGATTTGCAGTACTTTCATCCACTTCAGCTCCAACTTCCACAGAAATGCGACCAACACAAATGACGGACCTGAACCAAAAATGACACACAGACTCCTTATGGTCTAGAAATAAAGTTTTTTTATTATTATGACCCACTTTACATCCTGGTTTAGTTTGGGGGAGGATGGACCACGGACGATGAGATTTGCAGTACTTTCATCCACTTCAGCTCCAACTTCCACAGACCACTGTGACCAACACAAATGACGGACCTGAACCAAACTTGGCACACAGACTCCCTATGGTCTAGAAATAAAGTATTTTATTATTATTATGACCCAGCTTACATCCTGGTTTGGTTTGGGGGAGGATGAACCATGGACGATGAGATTTGCAGTACCTTCACCCACTTCAGCTCCAACTTCAAAAGACCACTGCGACTCACACAAATGACAGATATGAACCAAACTTGGCACACAGACTCCTCATGACCAGCAGAACATACTGGAGATGTTTGGGGGAAATTGACCGTGACTTATGGGATTTATAGTTCATCTGTGACCCCCACCGACAATGGACCAGGACCAAACTTGGCACACAGACTCCCTATGACCAATAGGACATACTGGAGATGTTTGGGGGACATTGACATTGAATTATGGGATTTATAGTTCATCTGTGACCCCCACCGACAATGGACCAGGACCAAACTTGGCACACAGACTCCCTATGACCAATAGGACATACTGGAGATGTTTGCGGGAAATTGACATTGACTAATGGGATTTATAGTTCATCTGTGACCCCCTCCGACAATGGACCAGGACCAAACTTGGCACACAGACTCCCTATGACCAATAGGACATACTGGAGATGTTTGTGGGAAATTGACATTGACTTATGGGATTTATAGTTCATCTGTGACCCCCACCGACAATGGACCAGGACCAAACTTGGCACACAGACTCCCTATGACCAATAGGACATACTGGAGATGTTTGCGGGAAATTGACATTGACTAATGGGATTTATAGTTCATCTGTGACCCCCTCCGACAATGGACCAGGACCAAACTTGGCACACAGACTCCCTATGACCAATAGGACATACTGGAGATGTTTGTGGGAAATTGACATTGACTTATGGGATTTATAGTTCATCTGTGACCCCCACCGACAATGAACCAGGACCAAACTTGGAAAACAGACTCACCATGACCAACAGGACATAGTGGAAATGTTTACGGGAAATTGACATTGACTTATGGGATTTATAGTTCATCTGTGACCCCCACCGGCAATGGACCAGGACCAAACTTGGCACACAGACTCCCCATGACCAACAGGACATATTGGAGATGTATGGGGGAAATTGACATTGACTTATGGGATTTATAGTTCATCTGTGACCCCCACCAACAATGGACCAGGATCAAACTTGACACACAGACTCCCGATGACCAACAGGACGTACTGGAGATGTTTGGGGGAAATTGACATTGACTTATGGGATTTATAGTTCATCTGTGACCCCCACCGACAATGGACTGTGACCAAATTTGTCACAGAGAAGCCCCATGACCAACTGAACATACTGCACCCATTGGGTGAACTTGACAAGTCACATTTTCTCAGCCTCAGAGGAAAGCAATGGCAACCTCTTTTTCAGGAGATAATGTTGTCTAGTGATGTCAATATTGGACTGGGACTGTTGAGGAGACCGGATTGGAAGCTATATGCACAGATGTCTATTATATACAGCAAAAAGGAAAAGTATGGTATATAATATAATTTAAAGTAAGTTATGTTATAGTTCTATATTTCTATAATGATATAGTCAATTATATATTATGATTGTAGTATCAGTTTATATATTCCAACTGTAAAGGTAAATACATATGATTCTAAATTGTCTCAAATCTAAATTGGGTTTAAATAAACCTGATGATTGACCGTAACTCTGTTCCTGTCGTTTACACAATGAATAATGGTAGACTTATGTATAGTATCAATATCAATATAACAAACCACATTTAATTCAATGTCCAATTCTAACATATATAATTATTGGTACACAAATAATAATAATAATAATAATAATAATAATAATAATAATAATAAAACTTTATTTATACCCCGCCACCATCTCCCCAATGGGGACTCGGGGCGGCTTACATGGGGCCATGCCCGGGAAAAATACAATATAACAAAATATAAAAACAACATATCATAATACAATTACAACAATACAATAAAGGATCATATACAGTACAACACAAAATCCAAAAAGCAATATAACAGGGCAGGCCGCACGAATACTCAGTTAAAACAAAGTAGTCTTATTAAAGTCTTGATAATATTCTCAAGGTTTGAAACACTATTCTTCAAAGTAAATCAAAGTTCCATGTCAATAGTAACAAAGAAGGATAACTCCCTGGTTAAAGGAGTAAATTGGTGGATTCCAGAGTCTATACAGTATATGGATCCTGGAGATAATGTGGTCAATCAAATCTGGTTGATACGACTGGTCTCCCGGGTATGCATCCAGTTTCGGCGACCTTCTTGAGGTAGACCTTCTTGAGGTAGACCTTCTTCAGGTAGACCTTCTTCAGGTAGACCTTGAGGTAGACCTTCTTCAGGTAGACCTTCTTGAGGTAGACCTTCTTCAGATAGACCTTCTTCAGGTAGATCTTCAGGTAGACTTTCTTCAGGTAGACCTTGAGGTAGACCTTCTTCTTCAGGTAGACCTTCAGGTAGACCTTCTTGAGGTAGACCTTCTTGAGGTAGACCTTCTTGAGGTAGACCTTGAGGTAGACCTTCTTCAGGTAGACCTTCTTGAGGTAGACCTTCTTCAGATAAACCTTCTTCAGGTAGACCTTCTTCAGGTAGACCTTCTTGAGGTAGACCTTCTTCAGATAAACCTTCTTCAGGTAGACCTTCTTCAGGTAGACCTTCTTGAGGTAGACCTTCTTCAGATAGACCTTCAGGTAGACCTTCTTCAGGTAGACCTTCTTCAGGTAGACCTTCAGGTAGACCTTCTTCTTGAGGTAGATCTTCTTCAGGTAGACCTTCTTCAGGTAATCCTGGAGTTCCCTTTGTTTGCTTTGGGTAGTATGTCTTGATGCTCTGCTGTCTTATCTCTTCTTATAAAAATAGAAAAGAACTATCTGTTGCTCTATTTGTAAGTTGAGTCAAAATAATATAAACCATACTGAAAATAGACGTGTATAATACACCCCAATAATATCTTATATAATATATAGATATGTCAAGATTCACAACAAAAGGAACTTACATGTCCGTGGAGGAGCCTTACATGTAGTATTCTACCTCAGGTAGAATAACTTACTTTATATTATACGAGCTGTGCCCGGCCACGCGTTGCTGTGGCTTCGTCTGGTGGTGTTGGTGAGAAATTGTTGAGGTAGTGGTGGTATTGAATGTCTATTGTATGGTTGTCTTTATGTTTAGTATGCACACTGAAGTGGATTATCTGGCAGTGTGGAGTCAAGATAATCCAGTTCAAAGCAGATAATATAAGATTCTAAATGGGTTATATAGATGTGGAAGGGCCTTGAGTCTACACTGCCATATAATCCAGTGCCAATTAAATAATCTGTGGAAGAGGCCTAAGTGAGGCCTAACTCTGTCTGTGCCCTGGGCTGAGTGGGTTGCTAGGAGACCAAGTGGGCGGAGCTTAGCCTTCAAACTGGCAGCAATTGGATAAAAACAATTATTCCTCTCCCTCTAATTAGGACTTTGTTTTTCTTTTCTTTTTGTTGTATCAACCTAGAGGCGTGGATGATGGGTTGTGTTGTCAAATTTCGAGGTTGGGGGGCCTGTAGTTTTGTTGTTTTGTCCGCTGCCCTGATGCCATCACTCTTTTATATATATAGACTAGCTGTGCCCGGCCACACGTTGCTGTGGCAAAGTGGTGGTGGTATTGGTTAAAAATTGTTGTGTAATTTTTATTTGACGTTATTTGCATTTTTTAATTAATTTTATTGTAAGTTATATTTTATTTATTATATTTTATTATTTTCTTGTATTATTTTTAGTTATTTTCTGTTATTATAGTATTTTATTGTATTAATTTTTAGTGTTTTTTATTATTTTTATTGGGTTGCTAGGAGACCAAGTTGGAGGAGCTTAGCCTTCTAACTGGCAGCAATTGGATAAAAGCAATTATTCCTCTCTCTCTCAAATTAGGATTTTCTTTTTCTTTTCTTTTTGTTGTATCAACCTAGAGGCGTGGATGATGGGTTGTGTTGACAAATTTCGAGGTTGGGGGGCCTGTAGTTTTGTTGTTTTGTCCGCTGCCCTGATGCCATCACTCTTTTATATATATATAGATTATATACCATACTTTTCCTTTTTGCTGAGACCGGATTGGTAGCCATTGGAAATGCAGTGGAGCGAGTTACACTCTCTCAGCCTCGGAAGAACCTCAACGGAAGGAATTTTGCCAGGAAAATGGAGCAAAATGGGGAAATTTGGGGAGGGCACAATCTCTCAACCTCAGAGGAAAGCAATGCTTAAAGAAGTTAAGACACGGACGTCTCGGATGCCCAAGTATTAAAAGCAGGATTTGCATAGCAAAGGAAGACACAAATAACCTGCCAGCGAAAGTCCGCAATTGGCACCGGAAAAGAGACAGGCCTCTATTTCAAAGAAGCCCAAAGACAGAGGATCATGTGCGGCGTTATCTTTCTGTGTCCTGTGGGCGTCAAGAGCGGAAAGAGCGGCATGAAAGCAAAGGAGGAAAAACCCTTAAAGAAGAAGAAGAAGAACCCAAAGAGAAGGCTGTTTTTCCAAGGACGGCCCTTGAGAGCATCTCAACCGTCGAGATGCGTCAGATGTTTGTTGTGTGTTTGTGCCTCTCTCTCTCTCCCCGGCTCCTCCTCCGCCTTTGACACCCGCCAGACTTGGGCCTGAGTCGGAATAATGGGAATAATGAGGATAATGAGGAAGTCTGGGCCTCTCTCTTGCGCCGGCAATTTGGCAAAATGGAGAGGATGGGGAGAGACGCAGGGAGGAGGAAAAGAGGATCATATTGTCCTTCCTGATGAGGGGAAAATAGAAGGGAAATTAGGCGGATAAATAAATAGGAGGGAATCCGCCCGGAGATTCCGGAGAAATTGCTGAAAGGGACGGGAGCGGATTTGTAAAGGAACAGAGAGGCAAAAAGAAGAGAGAGTATGGGAAGGAAGGAAAAGAAGAGGATGAAAAGCAGGGAGAAAGGTGGGAAGAGAATACTAATACAAATAATAAATACTTTATTGGATTGCTGTGAGTTTTCCAGGCTGTCTGGCCGTGTTCCGGAAGCATTCTCTCCTGACGTTTTGCCCACATCTATGGCAGGCATCCTCAGAGGTTGTGAAGTCTGTTGGAAACTAGTCAAATGAGGCTTATATACTGTACTAGCTGTGCCCGGCCACGCGTTGCTGTGGTTAGGACTTTATTTTTCTTTTCTTTTTGTTGTATGAATGTAGAGGCGTGGATGAGAGGTTGTGTTGTCAATTTTCGAGGTTGTGGGGCATTTGGTTTAGTTGTTTTGTCCGGTGCCGTGATTCCATTACCCTTTTATATATATAGATACTACCTTTGCCCGGCCACACGTTGTTGTGGCTTATGCTTTCAGAGTGTTGCTCCTTATTTACTGTCCTGATTTTAGAGATTATATTATTCTGTATTATTATATCACAGAAATTATTACATATTATATTTATAATCTTATATTATCTGCTTAGAACTGGATTATATGAGGCCCCTTCTTCACAGCTGTATAAAATGCACACTGAAGTGGATTATATGGCAGTGTGGACTCAAGATAATCCAGTTCAAAGCAGATAATATAAGATTATAAATGGGTTAAATAGCTGTGTGGAAGGGTCTTGAGTCTACACTGCCATATAATCCAGTTCAAATCTGATAATCTGTAATTTATAGGCAGTGTGGAAGAGGCCTAAGTGAGACCTAACTCTGCCTGTCCCCTGGGCTGAGTGGGTTGCTAAGAGACCAAGTGGGCACAGATTAGCCTTCTAACTGGCAGCAATTGGATAAAAACAATTATTCCTCTCCCTCTAATTAGGACTTTATTTTTCTTTTCTTTTTTTTGTATGAACGTAGAGGCATGGATGAAGGGTTGTGCTGCCAAGTTTAGTGCTTCTGGGATGTGTAGTTTTGTTGTTTTGTCCTAGGCCGAAATTTTATTACCCTTTTATATATATAGATACAGTAGAGTCTCACTTATCCAACACTCTCTTATACAACATTCTGGATTATCCAACGCATTTTCGTAGTCAATGTTTTCAATACATTGTGATAGTTTTTTGATAAATTCGTAAATACAGTAATTACTACATAGCATTACTGCGTAATGAACTACTTTTTCTGTCAAATTTGTTGTATAACATGATGTTTTGGTGTTTAATTTGTAAAATCATAACCTAATTTGATGTTTAATAGGCTTTTCCTTAATCTCTCCTTATTATCCAACATATTCGCTTATCCAATGTTCTGCCGGCCCGTTTACGTTGGATAAGTGAGACTCTACTGTACTTGAGTATAAGCCTAGTTTTTCAGCCCTTTTTTAAAACTGAAAAAAACTCCTCGGCTTATACTTGGGTGAGGGTCCTGGTGGGCTTATATTCAGGTTGGCTTATACTCAAGTATATATGGTATATTTATTATTTTTCTCTATTATTATTGATATTGTTACATTTATTATTTTACTCTATTATTATTATTATTACATTTATTATTTTATTCTATTAATTATTATTATTACATACTAGCTGTGCCCGGCCACGCGTTGCTGTGGTGTTGTCTGGTGGTGTTGGTGAGAAATTGTTGAGGTAGTGGTGGTGTTGTATGGTTGTGTTTATGTTTAGTATGCACACTGAAGTGGATTATATGGCAGTGTGGGGTCAAGATAATCCAGTTCAAAGCAGATAATATAAGATTCTAAATGGGTTATATAGCTGTTTGGAAGGACCTTGAGTCTACACTGCCATATAATCCAGTTAAAATCTGATAATCTGTAGAAGAGGCCTAAGTGAGGCCTAACTGTGCCTGTCCCCTGGGCTGAGTAGGTTGCTAGGAGACCAAGTGGGTGGAGCTTAGCCTTCAAACTGGCAGCAATTGGATAAAAACAATTATTGCTCTCCCTGTAATTAGGACTTTATTTTTCTTTTCTTTTTGTTGTATCAACCTAGAGGTGTGGATGATGGGTTGTGTTGTCAAATTTCGAGGTTGGGGGGGCCTGTAGTTTTGTTGTTTTGTCCGCTGCCCTGATGCCATCACTCTTTTATATATATAGATACAGTAGAGTCTCACTTATCCAAACTAAACGGGCATTGTTCTTTATACACTCTCCTGATTTTAAGGTGTTTTAAATATTGGTAGTCTCCTTTTCTTTGCAAGGTTCGCTATCCCTTTCTCTCCCTTCTGCCCTTAATATCTTCTTTTCTTTTTTTGACAAACCAGGCTGGAACCCGACAAGTGCAGAGCGGGGGAACCCAACCTGTTGACGGCGCCAGGAGCGACAGGAAGAAAAATACGACGTTCTTTGTATATCTTTATGGATCGCCGTGAGTTTTGACTTCTCTCTCTCTCTTCTCCCCCACCACCCTTTCTCCGAGCGGCAGCCAATAAATCCCAATCGTAAGATTGTGGAAAAACGGAGGACGGTGATAAATATGTTTTGTGGCAATAAGGCAAGGTGGCTTCCCAATGAGTTATGTTGGCACGGAGGGCGGGAGACGTAGCGCTCCCAGGTGAGACGACTTCTTGGGAATTTTATATATATATATATATATATATATATATATATATATACACACACACACACACACACACACACACACACACACACACATATATACACACACACACACACACACGTGTGTGTATATATATATATATATATATACACACACACACACACACACACGCACACACACACACACGCACACACGATAAAAGGTCTGGGTGACCCTGAATCTCCATTTTTTGGGTACCATTTCCAGATGATGAAGATGCAAATGCTCCAGTTTCTGATATATATATATGTCCTGGTTTTAGAGATTATATTGTTCTGTATTATTATACCACAGTAATTATTTCATAGGGGCCCCTGGTGGCGCAGTGTGTTAAAGCGCTGAGCTGCTGAACTTGCGGACCGAAAGGTCCCAGGTTCAAATCCCAGGAGCGGAGTGAGCGCCTGCTGTTAGCCCCAGCTTCTGCCAACCTATCAGTTCAAAAACATGCAAATGTGAGTAGATCAATAGGTACCGCTCCGGCGGGAAGGTAACGGCACTCCATGCAGTGATGCCAGCCATTAAATGGCTGAGTGGGTTGCTAGGAGACAAAGTGGGCGGAGCTTAGCCTTCTAACTGGCAGCAATGGGGGAAAAAAACAATTATTCCTCTCCCTCTAATTAGGACTTTATTTTTCTTGTTTTTTTTGTTGTTGTTTTTTTTATGTCTAAACACCTCGGGGATGACCATGTCTTTTGTGGCCAAGTTTCGTGGATTTTGGGTGTTTAGTTTCGCTGTTTACTTTAAGGCAGAAATGGTCAGAACATTTTTATATATATAGTTTAGATTAGATTAGATTAGATTGGAAAGGGTTGGATGAACCCAAGCCTTTAATTTTTGGGTTCCATTTCCAGATCATAAGGATGCGAACTCTCCGGTGTCATTATGAATAAAACTGGAGCATTTTCACCTGGAAGTGATTCCCAAAAATTGAGGTCTTCCAGGCCTTTCCTATATATATTATATATAGGAAATAATAGAGTGTAGTATCTTCTTCCAACCTAGCAGTTCAAAAACATGGAAATGTGAGTAGATCAATAGGTACTGCTCTGGCGGGAAGATAACATTGGCGCTCCATGCAGTGATGCCGGCCACATGACCTTGGAGGTGTCTATGGACAACGCCAGCTCTTCGGCTTAAAAATGGAGATGAGCACCAACCCCCAGAGTCAGACATGACTGGAGTTAATGTCCGGGGAAAACCTTTACCTTTACCCTATAATATAATATAATATAATATAATATAATATAATATAATATAATATAATATAGGAAAGGCCTTGATGATCCCAATTTTTGGGTACAACTTCCACGTGATAATGCTCCAGTTTTATTCATATACAGTAGAGTCTCACTAATCCAAGCCTCGCTTATCCAAGCCTCTGGATAATCCAAGCCATTTTTGTAGTCAATGTTTCCAATATATCGTGATATTTTGGTGCTAAATTCATAAATACAGTAATTACAACATAACATTACTGTGTATTGAACTACTTTTTCTGTCAAATTTGTTGTATAACATGAAGTTTTGGTGCTTAATTTGTAAAATCATAACCTAATTTGATGTTTAATAGGCTTTTCCTTGATCAGTCCTTATAATCCAAGATATTCGCTTATCCAAGCTTCTGCCGGCCCGTTTAGCTTGGATTAGTGAGACTCTACTGTATTATCACTCAAGAAATGACTCACTTTTGCGGATGGAGAAATCCCATTTTTTTTTCTCTCCCAAGAGGATCTGGCCCTTGATCCAGCGCATCCTTCCCCGAACCTCAGGGATCCATGCGGCCTTTTCATCTCGCTTTGATCCGGTCCTTGCGTCTCTCGCACTCGGCTCCCTTTGATGAAATTTTTACACACAGGAGACGCTGGAGAACTCATGCGGGGTTTTCCGGAAACAGGCCAAACACACACACACACGTGTGTGTGTGTGTGTGTGTGTGTGTGTATGTATGTGTATATATATATATATATATATATATATATATGAATTATTTTTCTTATAGGTGGAGAAAGGGCAGGATTATTAT
This sequence comes from Anolis carolinensis, assembly GCF_035594765.1. Classification (NCBI taxonomy): domain Eukaryota; kingdom Metazoa; phylum Chordata; class Lepidosauria; order Squamata; family Anolidae; genus Anolis; species Anolis carolinensis. The sequence goes on from NW_026943818.1 coordinate 21,450,018, forward strand.
TAAGAATAATAATAATTCACATTTACTGGCGATTTCCGAAATTGACCGATTTAGAAGGAATGGCTGAATTTGCCATGCTTGGTTAGAGCAAGGCAGTTAGTGACATTTCCAAAGCGATGGAAAGCCTTTTTACGGCCTTTTGGCAAACAAAAGGAAACGGCTTGTTGATTTTTCCGTTTGATGATGAAAGATTACAGACAGAAGGGATACGGTGTTAATTAGAAATGAAGGAATAATTAGCATATGTACATATCACTGCTGGGATACGAAGCCGGCTTCTCTTTTCTCCGTGTTTTCTTGGCCTATTTCGTCTTCTATGTCTGAAACCCTCCAGAATAGTCTATATGAGGGGCATACAAACTGGATCTCATGGACAAAATAATATAATATTATAATAATATTATAATATAATATTATAATAATATTATAATATAATATTATAATAATATTATAATATAATATTATAATATTATTATAATATAATATTATAATAATATTATAATATAATGTTATAATAATAGTATTATAATATAATATTATAATAATAGTACAGTAGAGTCTCACTTATCCGGGCCGGCAGAACGTTGGATAAGCGAATATGTTGGATAATAAGGAGAGATTAAGAAAAAGCCTATTAAACATCAAAATAAGTTATGATTTTACAAATTAAGCACCAAAACATCATGTTATACAACAAATTTGACAGAAAAAGTAGTTCATTACACATTAATGCTATGTAGTAATTGCTATATTTACGAATTTAGCACCAAAATATCACAATGCATTGAAAACATTGACTACAAAAACGCGTTGGATAATCCAGAACGTTGGATAAGCGAGTGTTGGATAAGTGAGACTCTACTGTATTATAATATATTATAATAATAGTATTATCTATATATATAAATGAGTGATGGCATCACGGCGACCAACAAAACTACAGGCCCCCCAACCTCGAAATTTGACAACACAACCCATCATCCATGCCTCTAGGTTGATACAATAAAAAGAAAACAAAAGTAAAGTCCTAATTAGAGGGAGAGGAATAATTGTTTTTATCCAATTGCTGCCAGTTAGAGGACTAATCTCTGCCCACTTGGTCTCCTAGCAACCCACTCAGCCCAGGGGACAGGCCGAGTTAGGCCTCACTTAAGCCTCTTCCACAGATTATCTGATTTGCACTGGATTATATGGCAGTGTAGACTCAAGGCCCTTCCACACAGCTATATAACCCATTTATAATGGACTTAATGCCAGGGGAAAACCTTTACCTTTTACCTTAACTACCACCAATCCCTCAATACTTTATTTCCCATACCACCAGACTTCGCCACAGCAACGTGTGGCCGGGCATAGCTAGTAATATTATATTATAATAATAGGTTTGGGGAGAATTCACTATGATTTATAGGAGTTGTAGGGACTGGGATGTATAGTTCACCTGCAATCTAGGAGCATTCTGAATTCCACAAAAAATAGACCTGGAACTCACTTGACACACAGAATCTCCATGACCAAAAAAAAATACTAAGAGTCTTTGGAAGGATTTATAGGAGTTGTAGTTCACCTACATCCAGAGAGTACTATGAACCCAAACAATGATGGATCTGGACCAAACTTGGCATGCATCCTTGATATGTCCACATTTGAATACTGGTGGGCACACAGATCTCCCATGACCAGGAAAGAATACTGGAGGTCCTTGGGGAAAATTCACATTGATTTGTGGAACTTGTAGTTCACCTACATCCAGAGATATACCGATGGATCTGGACCAAACTTGTCACGCATACCCGATATGCCAAAATTTGAATACTGGTGGGTTTTGAGGGCAATTGGCCTGGACATTTTGGAGCTGTAGGTATTAGGATGTATAATCCACCTGTATTTCAGGGACTAGCTTTAATAAATAGAGTCCCAGAAGAACTATGGACAGAAGTCCACAACATTGTCCAGAAGGCAGCAACAAAGTACGTCCCAAAGAAAAAGAAAACCAAGAAGGCAAGATGGTTGTCTGTTGAGACACTGGAAGTAGCCCAAGAAAGAAGGAAGGCGAAAGGAAACAGCGAGAGGGGGAGATACGCCCAGTTAAAGGCACAATTCCAGAGGTTAGCCAGGAGAGACAAGGAACTATTTTTGAACAAGCAACACATGGAAGTGGAAGAAGACAACAGAATAGGAAGGACAAGAGACCTCTTCCAGAAAATCAGAAACATCGGAGGCAAATTTCAGGCAAAAATGGGCATGATCAAAAACAAAGATGGCAGAGACCTAACAGAAGCTGAAGAAATCAAGAAAAGGTGGCAAGAATATACAGAAGATCTGTATAGGAAGGATAATAATATCGAGGATAGCTTTGACGGTGTGGTGAGTGAATTAGAACCAGACATCCTGAGGAGTGAGGTTGAATGGGCCTTAAGAAGCATTGCTAACAACAAGGCAGCAGGAGATGATGGGATCCCAGCTGAAGAGATCAAGAAAAGGTGGCGAGAATATACAAAAGATCTGTATAGGAAGGATAATTATATCGAGGATAGCTTTGACGGTGTGGTGAGTGAATTAGAACCAGACATCCTGAGGAGTGAGGTTGAATGGACCTTAAGAAGCACTGCTAACAACAAGGCAGCAGGAGTGCTTTGAGTGTGCTTTTCCTGTATGGCACGGGGTTGGACTAGATGGCTCATGAGGTTTCTTCCAACTCTATTATTCTATGATTCTAAACCTTTGTAAAGTCCTATATGCTTGAGGTTCAGGTTGTTTGAAAGACCATTACTTCCCATTATGAGGAGAGGCGGGTAACACATGTTGTTGTTGTTGTTGTTGTTGTTAGTGCAGTTTGACACCACTTTAACTGTCCTGACTCAATGCTATGGCAAAATATTAATCCAAAGCACTATGACGTGCCTTGATTTAGGCACTATATTCTTATCAATGCAGCCCAGAATCACATTGTTGTTGTTATTGTTGTTGTTGTTGTTGTTGTTGTTAGTGCAGTTTGACACCACTTTAACTGTCCTGACTCAATGCTATGGCAAAATATTAATCCAAAGCACTATGACGTGCCTTGATTTAGGCACTATATTCTTATCAATGCAGCCCAGAATCACATTGTTGTTGTTATTGTTGTTGTTGTTGTTGTTGTTGTTAGTGCAGTTTGACACCACTTTAACTGTCCTGACTCAATGCTATGGCAAAATATTAGTCCAAAGCACTATGACGTGCCTTGATTTAGGCACTATATTCTTATCAATGCAGCCCAGAATCACGTTGTTGTTGTTGCTGCTGTTGTTGTTGTTGCTGTTGTTAGTGCAGTTTGACACCACTTTAACTGTCCTGACTCAATGCTATGGCAAAATATTAGTCCAAAGCACTATGACGTGCCTTGATTTAGGCACTATATTCTTATCGATGCAGCCCAGAATCACATTGTTGTTGTTGTTGTTGTTGTTGTTGTTGCTGCTGTTGTTGTTGTTGCTGTTGTTAGTGCAGTTTGACACCACTTTAACTGTCCTGACTCAATGCTATGGCAAAATATTAATCCAAAGCACTATGACGTGCCTTGATTTAGGCACTATATTCTCATTGATGCATGCCATATGGCAGCAAATATGGAAAACATAAGATTGGCCATCAGATTGGAAAAGATCAATTTATATCCCCATACCAAAAAAGGGAAATGCTAAAGAATGCTCAAACTTCTATACCTGTGCCAGGAAGGTAATGCTCAAGATCCTGCAAGGCAGACTCCAGCAAGACATGGAGCGAGAGTTGCCAGATGTCCAAGCTGGTTTCAGAAAAGGCAGAGGAACCCGAGACCAAATTGCCAATATCCGGATGCTGGATCATGGAGGAAGCCAGGGAGTTCCAGAAAAGCATCTACTTCTGCTTTATTGACTCTTCTAAAGCCTTCGACTGTGTGGATCATGACAAACTGTGGCATGTTCTTGGTGGTCTGGGGAGACCAAGTCCCCTTGTCTGTCTCCTGAGAAATCTGTATAAAGACCAAGTAGCCACAGCCAGAACAGACCACGGAACAACAGACTGGTTCCAGATTGGGAAAGGAGTGCGGACATCAGGTCTGTATACTCTCACCCTCCCTATTCAACTTGTACGCAAAACATATCATGCGACATGCGGGGCTTGACGAATCCAAGACCGTAAAATTGCTGGAAGAAACATAAACAACTTTAGGTATGCAGATGATACCACTCTGATGGCCGAAAGCGAGGAGGAGCTGAGGAGTCTTATCACCAAGGTGGAAGAAAGAAGAAAGTGCAAAAGCCAGGCTGCAGTTGAACATCAGGAAAACCAAGATCATGGCAACTACACCTATTGACAACTGGCAAATAGAAGGAGAAAACGTGGAGGCAGTGACAGACTTTATATTTCTAGGCACGAAGATCACTGCAGCCAGGAAATCAGAAGATGTCTACTTCTTGGGAGGAGAGCAATGGCCAACCTTGACAAAAGAGTGAACAGCAGAGACATCACACTGGCAACAAAGGTCCGCATAGTCAAAGCCAGGGGTCCCCAAACTAAGGCCCGGGGGCCGGATGCAATATAACACTAATAATAATACCATATAATAATATTAATTAATATTAATATTAATTATATATTCTATATTACATATAATATTACTAATAATATTACAGTATAGTGGTATAGTTCAATATAGTAATATATAATGCTAATATTGTGCTATGCTAATAATATAATATATTGTATGTACATTAATTATATATTCTATATTACATATAATATTACTAATAATATTACAGTATAGTGGTATAGTTCAATATAGTAATATATAATGCTAATATTGTGCTATGCTAATAATATAATATATTGTATGTACATTAATTATATATTCTATATTACATATAATATTACTAATAATATTACAGTATAGTGGTATAGTTCAATATAGTAATATATAATGCTAATATTGTGCTATGCTAATAATATAATATATTGTATGTACATTAATTATATATTCTATATTACATATAATATTACTAATAATATTACAGTATAGTGGTATAGTTCAATATAGTAATATATAATGCTAATATTGTGCTATGCTAATAATATAATATATTGTATGTACATTAATTATATATTCTATATTACATATAATATTACTAATAATATTACAGTATAGTGGTATAGTTCAATATAGTAATATATAATGCTAATATTGTGCTATGCTAATAATATAATATATTGTATGTACATTAATTATATATTCTATATTACATATAATATTACTAATAATATTACAGTATAGTGGTATAGTTCAATATAGTAATATATAATGCTAATATTGTGCTATGCTAATAATATAATATATTGTATGTACATTAATTATATATTCTATATTACATATAATATTACTAATAATATTACAGTATAGTGGTATAGTTCAATATAGTAATATATAATGCTAATATTGTGCTATGCTAATAATATAATATATTGTATGTACATTAATTATATATTCTATATTACATATAATATTACTAATAATATTACAGTATAGTGGTATAGTTCAATATAGTAATATATAATGCTAATATTGTGCTATGCTAATAATATAATATATTGTATGTACATTAATTATATATTCTATATTACATATAATATTACTAATAATATTACAGTATAGTGGTATAGTTCAATATAGTAATATATAATGCTAATATTGTGCTATGCTAATAATATAATATATTGTATGTACATTAATTATATATTCTATATTACATATAATATTACTAATAATATTACAGTATAGTGGTATAGTTCAATATAGTAATATATAATGCTAATATTGTGCTATGCTAATAATATAATATATTGTATGTACATTTAATTTGTAAGCCGCTCTGAGTCCCCTTTGGGGTGAGAAGGGTGCGATACAAATGTAGTAAATAAGTGCAGTAAATAAATAAATAATAAATAAATAAATTTTAGACTTAGGCTCACCCAAAGTCTGAAATGACTTGAAGGCACACAACAACAACAACAACAACTCTAATTAACTTGACTATCTCATTGGCCAGAAGCAGGAGCACACTTCCCATTGAAATCCTGATAAATGTATGTTGGTTAAAATTGTTTTTATTTTTAAATATTGTATTGTTCTTTCGTTGTTCTTGTTGTTGTTTTTGCATTACAAATAAGACATGTGCAGTGTGCATCGGTATTTGTTTGTATTTTTTAAAAATGATAATCCGGCCCCTGAACAGTCTGAAGGATTGTGGACCAGCCCTCGGCTTAAAAAGTTTGAGGACCCCTGGTCAAAGCCATGGTGACCAATGGATGCGAGAGCTGGACCATAAGGAAGGCTGAGCGAAGGAAGAGAGACGCTTTTGAAGGAAAATCCTGAGAGTGCCTTGGACCTTGGCAAGAAGATCCAACCAGTCTGTCCTGCAGGAAATAATGCCCAGTGGCTGCTCACTGGAGGCGAAGATGAAGTATTTTGGCCACATCATGAGGAGACAGGAAAGCTTGGAGAAGATCACGATGCTGGGGAAAATGGAAGGAAAAAGGAAGAGAGGCCGACCAAGGGCGAGATGGATGGAAGGGACTGGCTCGACCTTGAAGGAACTGGGGGCGGTGACGGCCTGGACTGGTCCATGAAGTCACGAAGAGTCGGAGACGACTAAACGACTCAGCAGCAGCAATCCGTGAGCACTCTGAACTCCAGCAAAGATGGAATTGGACCCAACTTGGCACACAGAGCCCCCAAGACTAGCAAAAGTATTGGAGATCTTTGCGGGAAATTCACCTTGATTTGCAGGAGTTGTAGTTCACCTACATCCAGAGTGAACCCAAGCAATGATGGATCTGGACCAAACTTAGCATGCATACCCGATATGTCCATATTTGAATACTGGTGGGTTTTGAGGGGAATTGGCCTGGACATTTGGGAGTTGTAGGTGCTGGGATGTATAGTTCACCTATATCCAGAGTGAACCCAAGCAATGATGGATCTGGACCAAACTTGGCATGCATACCCGATATGTCCATATTTGAATACTGGTGGGTTTTGAGGGGAATTGGCCTGGACATTTGGGAGTTGTAGGTGCTGGGATGTATAGTTCACCTATATCCAGAGTGAACCCAAGCAATGATGGATCTGGACCAAACTTGGCATGCATACCCAATATGCCCACATTTGAATACTGGTGGGTTTTGAGGGGAATTGGCCTGGACATTTGGGAGTTGTAGGTACTGGGATGTATAGTTCACCTACATCCAGAGTGCAATATGAACCCAAGCAGTGATGGATCTGGACCAAACTTGGCATGCATACCCGATCGGCCCACATTTGAATACTGGTGGGTTTTGACAGGAATTGGCCTGGACATTTTGGAGTTGTAGGTACTGGGATGTATAGTTCACCTATATCCAGAGTGCAATATGAACCCAAGCAGTGATGGATCTGGACCAAACTTGGCATGCATACCCGATATGTCCATATTTGAATACTGGTGGGTTTTGAGGGGAATTGGCCTGGACATTTGGGAGTTGTAGGTACTGGGATGTATAGTTCACCTACAACCAGAGTGCAATATGAACCCAAGCAGTGATGGATCTGGACCAAACTTGGCATGCATACCCGATATGTCCACATTTGAATACTGGTGGGTTTTGAGGGGAATTGGTCTGGACATTTGGGAGTTGTAGGTACTGGGATGTATAGTTCACCTATATCCAGAGTGCAATATGAACCCAAGCAGTGATGGATCTGGACCAAACTTGGCATGCATACCCGATATGTCCATATTTGAATACTGGTGGGTTTTGAGGGGAATTGGCCTGGACATTTGGGAGTTGTAGGTACTGGGATGTATAGTTCACCTATATCCAGAGTGCAATATGAACCCAAGCAGTGATGGATCTGGACCAAACTTGGCATGCATACCCGATATGCCCACATTTGAATACTGGTGGGTTTTGTGGGCCTCTTTCTCCCTCTCTCTTTGTAAAAGCGGTACTAAAGGGGCCAGGAGTGCCCACATTTTGGGGTCCAGGGACCCGGATTGGTCCCCAATCCCCCAAAGCTGCATCTATGGTTGCCATGGCGATCCATCCATCTCCCCGCAAGGGTCTCGGGAAGGGGTTTCATGTGCTGCTGCCGACTCTTCTGAAACAATGTGATTTATGGAGATCCCCTGATACTCTCGGCCCCATTTATAAAAGTCACGGCGGAAAATTAAACATCCGGGCCACTCACTCTTGGCTACGGTGGAGGTACCTCAGGCTACGGGGGGATGTGTTTTTTCCTTACCACTTTCTTCTTGCGTTGGATTTATAAGGCGTTGATAAGATCAAGTGTTAAAGGGGGAAATATATATACTGTATATACTCAAGTATAAGACAACTGAAAAAGCCCCCTCGGCTTATACTCGGGTGAGGGTCCTGGTTGGCTTATATTTGGGTCAGCTTATACTCAAGAATATATGGTACATTTATTATTTTTCTCTATTATTGTTGCTACTATTACATTTATTTTACTCTATTTTATTATTATTATTAATACATTTATTATTTCACTCTGATCTTATTATTATTACAATAGAGTCTCACTCATCCGCCATAAACGGGCCGACAGAAAGTTGAATAAGCGAATATGTATATATATATTATATATTAAACTAGCTGTGCCCGGCCACGCGTTGCTGTGGCAAAGTAGTGGTGGTATTGGTTAAAAATTGTTGTGTAATTTTTATTTGACGTTATTTGCATTTTTTATTAATTTTATTGTAAGTTATATTTTTATTTATTATATTTTATTATTTTCTTGTATTATTTTTAGTTATTTTCTGTTATTATAGTATTTTATTGTATTAATTTTTAGTATTTTTATTATTTTTATTGGGTGGCTAGGAGACCAAGTTGGAGGGGCTTAGCCTTCTAACTGGCAGCAATTGGATAAAAACAATTATTCCTCTCCCTCTAATTAGGACTTTATTTTTCTTTTCTTTTTGTTGTATCAACCTAGAGGCGTGGATGATGGGTTGTGTTGTCAAATTTCAAGGTTGGGGGGCCTGTAGTTTTGTTGTTTTGTGGGTCGCCGTGATGCCATCACTCTTTTATATATATAAGATGTAATATTACTAATAATATTACAATGTAATGATATAGTACAATATAGTAATTTAATGCTAGTATTGTACTATGCTCATAATATAATATATTGTATGTGAATGGAATTGGTAAGCCGCTCTGAGTAGTAAATAAATAAATAAATACGTTGGATAATAAGGAGGGATTACGGAAAAAGCCTATTAAACATCAAATTAGGTTATGAATTTACAAATTAAGCACCAAAAACATCATGTTATACAACAAATTTGACAGAAAAAGTAGTTCAATACGCAGTAATGCTATGTAGTAATTACTGTATTTACGAATTTAGCACCAAAATATCACGATGTATTGAAAACATTGACTACAAAATGCGTTGGATAATCCAGAATGTTGGATAAGTGAGTTTTGGATAAATGAGACTCTACTGTATTATTGCATTTATTATTTTACTCTATTTATTATGACTTGTATTATTTTCCTGTATTTATTATTATTATTATCACATGTATTATTTTACTCTATTATTATGAAAAGGATACATAAGCACATTTACATTGAGGAAGATGAGAATCATGATTTGCTCAGAGTTGGACAGTCTTATCTTAAATTTGAGCTTGATGTAAATATTCAAAAGCATTTAACCTACTGATGCCTCAATTAATGTAATTTTATTGGTGTTTGGATTCACAGTACTCTCTGGATGTAGGTGAACTATAACCCTGAAGATTGGGTTGCTGACCTAAAAGTGGTGGGTTCGAATTTGCGAGACGGAGTGAGCTCCCGTCTGTCAGCTCTAGCTTGCAGGAACATGAGAGAAGCCTCCCAATAGGATGGTAAAACATGTTCTCTAAGAACACCTAGTTTTTCCAATGCTAGTCTATATTATGCTGCAACCGGAATATGGTGGTTGCCTTGATAGCTAGAAAAGCCATTTGAAAAGGATTGTGTGGCAGCGAGAAAGGAGAGGCGCCTTGGCAAAAAGGCAGAGATAATCAGATAAATGAGGGAGACGGAGGTGAGGCGGATCTGGCAGGGCCTCGTGCTGCGCCGCCATAAAATGTTAATTTCCCCTGCCTTTTTCCCCGTCCTCCTGTTCTCAGAGAAGAAGCCTTTCGGCATCTCAGAGACCCCGAGTATTTAATGCTTTGTCAAATTAAATACTTGCGTTGAACCTCAAGACAGATCTGCTGTCGGAAATTGACAATAGATTTGGAATTGACCCCAAAGGCTATCCGATCCAGCCTCATTCGGGCAAGGAGACACCATCAAAGCCCTCCCGACAGATGGACATCCAGCCTCTGCTAAAGAATCAGAGATCTGGAAGGGACCCCCAAGTGATATCCAGTCTTACCTTTTTCGGCCAGGAAGACACCATCAAAGCTATCCCGACAGATGGCCGTCCAACCTCTGCTAAAAATCCATATCACAGAATCAGAGACCAACCTCATTTTGCCAGGAAGACACCATCAAAGCCCTCCTGACAGATGGCCATTTAGCCTCTGCTAAAGAATCAGATCTGGAAGGGAACCCCAAGTGCTATCCAGTCTTACCTCTTTCAGCCAGGAAGACACCATCAAAGCTGTCCCAACAGATGGCCATCCAACCTCTTCTAAAAATCCATATCACAGAATCAGAAACCAACCTCATTTTGCCAGAAGACACCATCAAAGCCCTCCAGACAGATGGCCATTCAGCCTCTGCTAAAGAATCAGATCTGGAAGGGACTCCAAGTGCTATCCAGTCTTACCTCTTTCAGCCAGGAAGACACCATCAAAGCTGTCCCAAACAGATGGCCATCCAACCTCTGCTAAAAATCCATATCACAGAATCAGAGAGTTGGAAGAGACCCCCAATGGCTTTCCAGTCTAACCTCACGTGACCAAAAAAACACCATCAAAGCCCTCCCGACAGATGGCCATCCAACCTCTGCTAAAAATCCATATCACAGAATCAGAGACCAACCTCATTTTGCCAGGAAGACACCATCAAAGCCCTCCTGACAGATGGCCATTTAGCCTCTGCTAAAGAATCAGATCTGGAAGGGAACCCCAAGTGCTATCCAGTCTTACCTCTTTCAGCCAGGAAGACACCATCAAAGCTGTCCCAACAGATGGCCATCCAACCTCTTCTAAAAATCCATATCACAGAATCAGAAACCAACCTCATTTTGCCAGAAGACACCATCAAAGCCCTCCAGACAGATGGCCATTCAGCCTCTGCTAAAGAATCAGATCTGGAAGGGACTCCAAGTGCTATCCAGTCTTACCTCTTTCAGCCAGGAAGACACCATCAAAGCTGTCCCAAACGGATGGCCATCCAACGTCTGCTAAAAATCCATATCACAGAATCAGAGAGTTGGAAGAGACCCCCAATGGCTTTCCAGTCTAACCTCACGTGACCAAAAAAACACAATCAAAGCCCTCCCAACAGATGGCCATCCAACCTCTGCTAAAAATCCATATCACAGAATCAGAGACCAACCTCATTTTGCCAAGAAGACACAATCAAAGCCCTCCCAACAGATGGCCATCCAGCATCTGCTAAAAATCCATATCATAGAATCAGAGACCAACCTCATTTTGCCAGGAAGACACCATCAAAGCCCTCCCAACAGATGGCCATCCAGCCTCTGCTAAAAATCCATATCATAGAATCAGAGACCAACCTCATTTTGCCAGGAAGACACCATCAAAGCCCTCCCAACAGATGGCCATCCAATCTCTGCTAAAAATCCATATCATAGAATCAGAGACCAACCTCATTTTGCCAGGAAGACACCATCAAAGCCCTCCCAACAGATGGCCATCCAATCTCTGCTAAAAATCCATATCATAGAATCAGAGACCAACCTCATTTTGCCAGGAAGACACCATCAAAGCCCTCCCAACAGATGGCCATCCAGCCTCTGCTAAAAATCCATATCATAGAATCAGAGACCAACCTCATTTTGCCAAGAAGACACAATCAAAGCCCTCCCAACAGATGGCCATCCAGCATCTGCTAAAAATCCATATCATAGAATCAGAGACCAACCTCATTTTGCCAGGAAGACACCATCAAAGCCCTCCCAACAGATGGCCATCCAATCTCTGCTAAAAATCCATATCATAGAATCAGAGACCAACCTCATTTTGCCAGGAAGACACCATCAAAGCCCTCCCAACAGATGGCCATCCAATCTCTGCTAAAAATCCATATCACAGAATCAGAGACCAACCTCATTTTGCCAAGAAGACACCATCAAAGCCCTCCCGACAGATGGCCATCCAACCTCTGGTAAAAATCCATATAATAGAATCAGAGAGTTGGAAAAGACCCCCAAGTGCTATCCAATCTTACCTCTTTCGGACAGGAAGACACCATCAAAGCTGTCCCAACAGATGGCCATCCAGCCTCTGCTAAAAATCCATATCATAGAATCAGGGAGTTGGAAGAAACCCCCTAGCGATATCCAGTCCAACCTCATTTTGCCAGGAAGACACCATCAAAGCCCTCCCGACAGATGGCCATCCAGCCTCTGCTAAAAATCCATATCACAGAATCAGAGTTGGAAGAGACCAAGGGCTTTCATGCGACCAAGAAGACACCATCAAAGCCCTCCCGACAGATGGCCATCCATCCTCATTCGTGGATCGTTGTGGGCCTCAAGACAAGATTGGTTCCAAGGAGGTCTGCCATGGGGCTGAGAGAGTGCGATGTGCTCATCGCTTTTCATGGCCAAACGGGGCTTTGTAACCCCGGCTCCAACGCTCAAGGGTTTTTAATAGACTCCGTTTTGTGTTTTAATGGCAGGCGAAGGGAAGGCGGCCTCTTCTGCTTGTGTTTACACACCCGCGGGGCCTTAATAGCTCCTGAGCACGTCGAGAGGGACATAATTGAACGGGGAAGGAGGGGACGGGGACACAAAGCCGAGGCGGAGGTGCCTCTCCGGATAGGACGGAGGAAAGGATTCATCTGCGAGGGAGTTTTGCATTCAATGTGCTCTGCACGTAGGCCTTTTTAAATGCCAGCGGAGGAGAGAAGAGGAAGGGAGGGAAGGAGAAGGAGAAGAAGAAAAATGCCACAATGACAGCCCAGACCTGCGCAGAATCCCTGATGGGTTGCGGA
>NW_026943818.1:21468223-21480723 GCF_035594765.1 Anolis carolinensis
AATATCTTGGATAATAAGGAGGGATTAAGGAAAGGTCTATTAAACATCAAAGTAGGTTATGATTTTTCAAATTAAGCACCAAAACATCATGTTGTACAACAAATTTGACAGAAAAAGTAGTTCAATACACAGTAATGCTATGTAGTAATTACTGTATTTACGAATTTAGCACCAAAATATCACAATGCATTGAAAACATTGACTACAAAAATGCGTTGGATAATCCAGAACGTTGGATAAGCGAGTGTTGGATAAGTGAGACTCTACTGTGTGTGTGTGTGTGTGTGTGTGTGTGTGTATATATATATATGTAAAATTAGCATAGCATGTTGGAATGGCACAGGAGACAAGACATACAGTAGAGTCTCACTTATCCAACATAAACGGGCCGGCAGAACGTTGGATAAGCAAATATGTTGGATAATAAGGAGAGATTAAGGAGAAGCCTATTAAACACCAAATTAGGTTATGATTTTACAAATTAAGCACCAAAACATCATGTTATACAATAAATTTGACAGAAAAAGTTGTTCAATATGCAGTAATGCTACGTAGTAATCACTGTATTTACGAATTTAGCACCAAAATATCACGATGTATTGAAAACATTGACTACAAAAATGCGTTGGATAATCCAGAACGTTGGATAAGCGAATGTTGGATAAGTGAGACTCTACTGTATATTATATATATGCTGCATTTAGTATTATTATTGTTATTATTATTATTGTACTGTAAGAACATTCACATTGTACTGTAAGAACATTGGATAATCCAGAACGTTGGATAAGTGAGACTCTACTGTATTTTTATTTTTGAAATTTACCACTCTTGGCTTATACTGGAGTCAATGTTTTCCCAGGTTTATTTGTGTTACCTCAGCTTATATTCGGGTCGGCTTATACTTGAGTATATATGGTATATTTTCACTTTTATTTTATGTGCCCACCACCCAAGTGAAGGCTTTTATTCGGGGACAATTTCCTCCGAGATTTTATGTGTTTCCTCCACCACAGACACCCCAGTGTTTCTGACTCTCTCCATTGGTATGGAATTTGCATGACCCCGCCCACTGCCTCTCCCATAACCCTTTCCTATTCTTTCCTAACAGAGGAATTGATCAGCAATTGAACATACTAGAGAGGTTTATAGTAGTGATTTATAGTAGTTGTAATATTGGGATATATAGTTTGAACAGAGAAAAAGTACTGGAAGTCTTGAGGGATTTATAGGATTTGTAGTTCACCTATTTCTCCCGGTATTCCTTGGCAAAGAAGGCTGAAGACCTTGAGAAACTATTTCTCCCGGGATCCCATCGCATTGAACCAGTGGGATCAATGTGGTGCCAAACTGCAGTGCGGATGAAACAAATGCCTTTTCCTTTATATCTATGGCTTTCCCTCCCCTCGTCTTCCCTTCATCCCGGAGAAAAAAGGGAGAAGAAATAAATAACAAACCCCGAGTCGATTTAATTTTGTAGAAGATGTCCTTTCCTCTCTCTGTAGTCTTCTTTGTGTTATCCACATTTTTTTTGGCCTGTTTGCTTAAAATGATAGATATATTTGGAGGAATATATATATATATATATATTCCAAGGTCCGTGCCCCCCCCTTCCAAAAATAAAAATACTTTCCCCTCGATTGCATCTCATTGGTAGGATGAATAATACATTTAAACCCTGCGTTTGATCCCCCGGCAAGCTTCCCGGGGGTGGCCTCTTTCCTTCCCGGGCTTTGAGCTGTCAGCTCTTTCCTTTGGCAGCCGGCCTGATTGATTAGCCTCCTTTTCCCCTTTTCATATACAAATAAGACTTCTTTTTCTCTCTGTTTTTTTTTCCCCAGGGAGAGAGAGTAAACACCTATTCACACATGGCATTAAACGGCAAGAAAGTGAAGCAGCTCTGTTGGCCATTTGGTTGAGTGCAGAGACCTGGGTTCGAATCCTCGCTTGGTTGACGAAACCTGTTGCACCATCTTAGGTGAGTCACAATAAGACACGATGGTAAAATGGGCCAGAACATTTGGACACACTATCAGCATGAGTCAATGGGAGGAGTTGTGGATAGAGAAATTAGGGTATGCATATTCAGTGGAGATGAAGGAGAATTGGTATAAAATGTTCTACATGTGGTACTTCGAAGAAGTTGGCATCTATATATATAAATGAGTGGTGGCATCACAGCGACCCACAAAACAACAAAACTACAGGCCGCCCAACCTCGAAATTTGACAACACAACTCATCATCCACGCCTCTAGGTTGATACAACAAAAAAGCAAAGAAAAATAAAGTCCTAATTAGAGGGAGAGCAATAATTGTTTTTATCCAATTGCTGCCAGTTTAGAGGGCTAATCTCTGTCCACTTGGTCTCCTAGCAACCAACTCAGCCAAGGGACAGCTAGGGTTCAGTTAGGGGACAGGCAGATTTAGGCCTCACTTAGGCTTCTTCCACAGATTATCTAATTTGCACTGGATTATATGGCAGTGTAGACTCAAGGCCCTTCCACACAGCTATATAACCCATTTATAATCTTATATTATCTGCTTTGAACTGGATTATCTTGACTCCACATTGCCATATAATCCACTTCAGTGTGCACTCGGGCACAACTGGACTTAATGTCAGGAGAAAACCTTTACCCTTGACCTTAACTACCACCAATTCCTCAATACTTTATTTCCCGTACCACCAGACTTCGCCACAGCAATGCATGGCCGGGCATAGCTAGTTATATAATAAAGGAAAAACGGATGAGAAGTGTTGGAAATGTGGAAAGAAGACTGGCTCTTTCATCCACATGTGGTGGGAGTGCAAAAGGGTAAAAAGAATTTGGTACAAAGTGATGTCCATCTTGATGTCAGATGGACATCTTTCGCGAGGGCTTCAGCTGCACCTCGCTTCGTGGTCTAGATGACCCTTGGGTATCCCTCTCCAACTCATATGGTCTTCCTTAGATTGTGGGTCTATTGGACTTCCTTGATCTATTGGACTCTCCTCCTATGGAGGTCTTGAAGTCGGTATCATTGAAGCTGGATATCTCAACTGCTTCAACTGCGTCTCCATTGGATGAGATGACCTCGAGTGATGTCTTTCTAACTCTAATGGAGGATGGACTTTCTTGGGCTCTCCTTCTTTAGAGGTCTTTCAAGAGAGGTCACATAGGCATCTTTCGGGAGTGCTTCAGTTGTGTCTTCTAACAAAGGCCCAGGTGTTCATGTCGGCGTGGGTGTCAGGATGTGTGCTGGGTGGGTATCTTCACTCCATCAATCATCTTCTCCATCACCCTGATGAATTGGTTGCAATCGTCTGCCTCACCAATTCCTATTCAATGTCAGACTCAAACACATCTGTTGTCTGAAGTCCAAACATTTATTTCAATATCTACATATTTACAAAGCACAGCAAAAGCCATCGCTCTGAGCTGGCATTCTTCTATGCCTCTTGCCTCGGCAAGCACAGCTCAACACACAGAGAGATAAGAAAACACATTCCTCAGTCCGAAGGAAGTTCCGACCTCCAAAGCCGGAAACCATGCCTGATAGGTCATAGCAATCACAGCAGGCTGTCAGTCAAAACTAGCCTGCTGTTAACTGTTTCATTACTGAAGCACACACTCTTGCCTAACAGCAGAAAACACTTGATTTACATTTCATACACATACAACCATAATCCAACCCCGACACGGGTTTCATCCACATGTGGTGTGAGTGCAAAAGGGTAAAAAGAATTTAGTATGAAGTGTATAAAAAATGATGAAAATTCTACAAAAACAATTTGAATTCAAACCTGAAATTTTCTTATTGGGAATTACAGATCCACACGTAGATAAAAACACAGATAAACTTATAATTTATTTTACGACTGCGGCTA
This sequence comes from Anolis carolinensis, assembly GCF_035594765.1. Lineage (NCBI taxonomy): Eukaryota > Metazoa > Chordata > Lepidosauria > Squamata > Anolidae > Anolis > Anolis carolinensis. Next base: position 21,472,094 of record NW_026943818.1, read on the forward strand.
GAATTATATTGGCACAGAGATGGAAACTTGAGGAAACCCCCAATACAGAACAAGGGATCTCTAAAATATTAGACATTATGAACATGGACATTGTTACACAAAAAATGGCCCAGGACAGAATAGCAATTAATAGAATGGATTGGAAGCCACTGATAGATTACTTATGAAAAGAAAAAATAAATATGTATATAAAGTTGGATTATTGAGAACCCCAGGGCGATTCTAAAAGGCAAATTTATGGTTATCTATACAACTATAAAGAAGAACGTAAAAAGGAAAAAAAAGCCACGGTACGGACTCTGGAAGTAGTAGTAGTATGTGTATCAATGTTGGGATACAAATAATAATAATAATAACTGCAAAAGGCCACCCGACTGGGATCTGTGCATATCATCCAAAAATACATCACACAGTCCTAGACACTTGGGAAGTGTTCGACTTGTGATTTTGTGATACGAAATCCAGCATATCTATCTTGTTTGCTGTGTCATACAATAATAATAATAATAATAATAATAATAATAATAATAATAATAATAATACTCCATGTTTAATATGAGTTCAAGTCATGCACTGCCACCCGGAAGCCATCGCAACCTTCCATCTCTGGTTACGTGTCTTCAACGCTTCTTTATTTTCAGTCATTTTTTTTAGTATGATTGTTACAAACCCCGCTGCTTTTCCATTGGCTAAAAATAATAATAATAAAAGTATGAAAGATGTGATTAAGGTTCTTCTCGCCACTTAATAATAAATTGCCAGGAGAGGAGTCGTTTGGGGGGCAGAGCAATAAATTACGAGATTTAACATTTTGTAATAACAACAATTAGTCGCTAAATAACGCCGTCCTTTTTTTTCATTAAAAAAAGCCGTTAAGTAAATTAATTCTTCTAATTAGGCATCAAGCATCAAAGGCGCCGAGGGAAAGGCGGTCCTGAGTACGAATCCTGGGGAAAGCCAATAAAATGGAGACTTCTATACCCTGTTTCCCCTAAAATAAGACATCCCCAGAAAATAAGACCTAGTAGAGGTTTTGTGGAATTGCTAAATATAAGACTTCCACTGAAAGTAAGACCTAGCAAAGTTTTTGTTTGGAAACAAAACATTACAGCATGCAGGATTGGTAAACATACGTACCATAGATTGTTGTTCATGGAAATAATGGTAGTAACAAGAAATTATTGATAGGATTCACCGTTTGTCTGGTTATGCTGGTTTGTGATGACAACTACTGTACAGTCTATATATATAAAAGGGTAATGAAATATCGGCCTAGGACAAAACAACAAAACTACACACCCCAGAAACACTAAACTTGGCAGCACAACCCTTCATTCATGCCTCTACGTTCATACAACAAAAAGAAAATAAAAATAAAATCCTAATTAGAGGGAGAAGAATAATTGTTCTTATCCAATTACTGCCAGTTAGAAGGCTAGGCCCCGCCCACTTGGTCTCCTAGCAACCCACTCAGCCCAGGAGACAGGCAGAGTTAGGCCTCACTTAGGCCTCTTCCACACTGCCTATAAAATACAGATTATCAGATTTTCACTGCATTACAGTATATGGCAGTGTAGACTCAAGACCCTTCCACACAGCTATATAACCCATTATCTGCTTTGAACTGGATTATCTTGAGTCCACACTGCCATATAATCCACTTCAGTGTGCATTTTATACAGCTGTGTAGAAGGGGCCTCATATAATCCAGTTCTAAGCAGATAATATAAGATGATAAATATAATATGTAATAATTACTGTGATATAATAATGTAGAACAATATAATCTCTAAAATCAGGACAGTAAATAAAGAACAACATTCTGAAAGCATAAGCCACAGCAACGCGTGGCTGGGCAAAGCTAGTCTATATATATAAAAGAGTGATGGCATCAGGGCAGCGGACAAAACAACAAAGCTACAGGCCCCCCAACCTCGAAATTTGACAACACAACCCATCATTCACGGCTCTAGGTTGATACAACAAAAAGAAAAGAAAAATGAAGTCCTAATTACAGAGAGAGGAATAATAGTTTTTATCCAATTGCTGCCAGTTTGAAGGCTAAGCTCCGCCCACTTGGTCTCCTAGAAACCTCCTCAGCCCAGGGGACAGGTACAGTTAGGCCTCACTTAGGCCTCTTCCACAGATTATCAGATTTTAACTGGATTATATGGCAGTATAGACTCAAGGCCCTTCCACATCTAGAATCTTATATTATCTGCTTTGAACTGGATTATCTTGATTCCACACTCATATAATCCACTTCAGTGTGCATACTAAACATAAAGACAACCATACAACACACATTCAATACCACCACTACCTCAACAATTTCTCACCAACACCACCAGACAACACCACAGCAACGCGTGGCCGGGCACAGCTAATACAGTAGAGTCTCACTTATCCAACATAAACGGGCCGGCAGAATGTTGGATAAGCGAATACGTTGGATAACAAGGAGAGATTAAGGAGAGCCTATTAAACACCAAATTAGGTTATGATTTTACAAATTAAGCACCAAAACATTATGTTATACAACAAATTTGACAGAAAAAGTAGTGCAATACACATTAATGCTATGTAGTAATTACTGTATTTACGAATTTAGCACCAAAATATCACGATGTATTGAAAACATTGACTACAAAAATGCGTTGGATAAGTGAGATTCTACTATATATAATAAATGTTCATTTTTTTGTTCAACAATAAATGTGAATTCTTCTTCATGGAAAAATAAGACATCCCCTGAAAATAAGACCTAGCGCATCTTTTGGAGCAAAAATTAATACAAGACACTGTCTTATTTTTGGGGAAACACGGTAGGACTCAAGGCCTTTCTGGAGATCTTTTCCTCGACGTCTTGCTTTCCGTCCTTTTCTTCCCTCTCCTCGGATCCATTTCATGAAATATAGAGACCTGGATAAAAATAAAGGCGGGTTTTTGGCCAGGTTGAGTTCATAAATTACGCAGTTGGCAGCCGCAGAGACAGGGCTCTTTGCCTTGACGCTTTTAATTACGGCTCACAAAGCTTCAAGGTTTGATGCTTCGCGAGGACGAAAAAGAAATATGAGAAATGCATCTTTGCGACACACATTGGGCGCCGATGCGCATCAGCACCTCGGTGACAGAAATGCGCCACGGGCGACGGAGATTTCCCGGCATTTTGTCGCAACCTGGACTGCGATGTTCTTGGCCGTCTACGGTATTTTAATCTCAAAACTGGAGCAAATGGTGAGTGGGCCCAGAACGTCGGAGACGTGCCAATCTCTGTGCATATTTTGAAGCTAAACGCGTGCCCTCGCCAACTGGCATCACACAACCCTCGGGGCCTCTTTTAGGCCCAAAACGGTGCCCTTTGTGCCCCGCCGGAATTGGCGCTTGAACTCCGAGGCCAGATTTAGTGCAGATTTAGCGCAGTTGCTATGTTTCGCCGCTTCGCCGTTTCTTTATGGGGCGAGAGAGAGGCATAAATCTCCCTCCGCCGCTGCTCAGATGGCGCTGATCCCCGGTGAGTAATGAAAGGCCTTAAATCCAGCCGCCGTTTAAGCCGACCAAGAGTTACGGCGGGCGCGGGACAAATGGTTCTCGGGTTTCGTGCTCTCTTCCGACACTTGATACTATCCTGGTTTTGAAATGAAGGGGCCTAAGGCGGTTCGGAGGTCGCGACACGGACGCCCATCGTCCCCGCCTGCCACGGCCAGAGGGCTACAAGCGCAGATGAGAGAATCAAGAATAAAGAAATGCTGGAAGGACTCCTAAAGCCGTTGCTTCAGAGTTTGCGGAAGGAATGTATGTTTTCTCCAGAGAGCAACGGGTTCGAACGGCACGAAAAGAGATTCCTCCTTAACATTGCAAAGAAGTTCTTGACCCATACGAACTCTTCGCCCGTGGGAAATTTTGGAGTTGTAGGTACTGGGATGTATGGTTCACCTGTAATCAAGGAGCACTCTGTAATCTATATATATAAAAGGGTAATGAAATTTCGGCCTAGGACAAAACAACAAAACTACACATCCCAGAAACACTAAACTTGGCAGCACAACCGTCATCCATGCCTCTACATTCATACAACAAAAATAAAATAAAAATAAAATCCTAATTAGAGGGAAAGGAATAGTTGTTTTTATCCAATTGCTGTCAGTTAGAAGGCTAAGCTCCCCCCACTTGGTCTCCTAGCAACCCACTCAGCCCAGGGGACAGGCAGTTAGGCCTCACTTAGGCCTCTTCCACACTGCCTATAAAATACAGATTATCAGATTTGAACTGGATTATATGGCAGTGTAGACTCAAGGCCCTTCCACACAGCTATATAACCCATTTATAATGGATTTAATGTAAGGTAAAACCTTTACCCTTTACCTTAACTACCACCAATTCCTCAATACTTTATTTCCCATACTACCACAGCAACACGAGGCCGGGCACAGCTAGTAACAATAATAATAATTTATTTGTTTGACCAGTTATATGACCATTTCAAAGTGCAACATAAATAAAAACAAGGCAAAAAAGATGGGAGGACAGGCAGCTGACCCTCTGTTTGCCGACAAAATCTTATTTTCCTGATTCTTCTTTCAGGAAATGTGCTCTTTTCTTGATAGCTTTCAGGATAAAAAGGCTGATTCTAACTATGGTGGATCTTTCTTGTCCTTGCAAGAGGACTGTCAGAAGATCGTTTCTGTTGGGGGCCTAAAATTAGATAGTAATGGATGTAAATAACTGTGTCGAAGTCAATCAAAAAATGTTCGCTATCTTCCACTATTTGATCTCCCCAGACACAAAATCTCTCATTTCTTGGGATGTTACAGTAGCGACCAGTTTGCATCATAATACCGAGTTGTTCAAACCTAGCCCTGGTGTATATTCTTCTTAAGGGCAACGGAACTGGAATAGTCAAATAGTGTTCTAAATGAGTATTCATTTTGTGGGAGGCTAAAAACTTTGTGGCAGAAGACCTACCTATACTTGCTAGATCCAATTGAGCATAGATATCATGAGTGTGTTGCATGAGCACTTGTTTTGCCCTCGGTCCTAGATCATTCAGAAATTGTAAAGGAAGGCCAATTTTAGCCATCTCATTGTTTAAGGCCACTACCCATGATGACTTGTGGGCACGCTGGTCTTGATCCTCTAAACATAGGCGAGGAAGTCTACTGGAATTCATCCAATTTACCTTTGACCAGTAATTGAATTGTCTCATTAAAATGTGAGCTTTGACTGGGAGCATTCCTAGCTCTGCCCTTAGTGTTGTTCTGGAAAGTCCCAGGAGAATGCGAAGCTGCTTGACTTGGAAGGCTTCGATCTTGGCCAAATTGGTGTGCCCCCAAATTTCGGCCCCAAATGTGAGTGTTGGCATTATTTTTTTCTTAAAGACTTCCAGGGCAGGCCTGATTGTGCCTGGGTATCTATGATGGTACAGCTTGTAAATGGAAGCTGCTGCTTTTGTTGCCAACGAGCACTCAGAATTCCACCAAAGATGGAATTGGACCATACTTGGCACACAGAGCCCCCATGACCAGCGAAAAAATATTCTGGGAGGGATCTCCTTTTTCGATAGAGTTACGAGTTGGGTCGATACAGGGAATGCTGTGGATGTAGCGTACCTGGATTTCAGTAAGGCCTTCGACAAAGTCCCCCACGACCTTCTGGCAAACAAACTAGTAAAATGTGGGCTAGACAAAACTACGGTTAGGTGGATCTGTAATTGGCTAAGCGAACAAACCCAAAGGGTGCTCACCAATGCGTCGTCTTCATCATGGAAAGAAGTGACAAGTGGAGTGCCGCAGGGCTCCGTCCTGGGCCCGGTTCTGTTCAACATCTTTATTAACAACTTAGACGAAGGGTTAGAAGGCACGATCATCAAGTTTGCAGACGACACCAAACTGGGAGGGATAGCTAACACTCCAGAAGACAGGAGCAGAATTCAAAACGATCTTGACAGACGAGAGAGATGGGCCGAAACTAACAAAATGAAGTTCAACAGGGACAAATGCAAGAGACTTCACTTTGGCAGAAAAAATGGAAATCAAAGATACAGAATGGGGGACGCCTGGCTTGACAGCAGTGTGTGCGAAAAAGACCTTGGAGTCCTCGTGGACAACAAGTTAAACATGAGCCAACAATGTGATGTGGCAGCTAAAAAAGCCAATGGGATTCTGGCCTCATCAATAGGGGAATAGCGTCTAGATCCAGGGAAGTTATGCTCCCCTCTATTCTGCCTTGGTCAGACCACACCTGGAATCACACTGTGTCCAATTCTGGGCACCACAGTTGAAGGGAGATGTTGACAAGCTGGAAAGCGTCCAGAGGAGGGCGACTAAAATGATGAAGGGTCTGGAGAACAAGCCCTATGAGGAGCGGCTTAAAGAGCTGGGCATGTTTAGCCTGCAGAAGAGAAGGCTGAGAGAAGACATGATAGCCATGTACAAATATGTGAAGGGAAGTCATAGGGAGGAGGGAGCAAGCTTGTTTTCTGCTGCCCTGCAGACAAGGACGCAAGGGAACAAGGGCTTCAAACTACAGGAAAGGAGATTCCACCTGAACATCAGGAAGAACTTCCTCACTGTTTGGCAGTGGAACTCTCTCCCCCAGACTGTGGTAGAGGCTCCTTCTTTGGAGGCTTTTAAGCAGAGGCTGGATGGCCATCTGTCGGGGGTGCTTTGAATGCGATTTCCTGCTTCTTAGCGGGGGGTTGGACTGGATGGCCCATGAGGTCTCTTCCAACTCTACTCTTCTATGATTCTATGATAGCTCTACCCATAGGAGTGGATTTGTCTACTGCAATGCTGTTGTTGACAATTCTTCGGAGCCAAAGAGTGTGGCGTTGGTCCAGCCTCGGTCAGCAGAAAGCCCTGGAGCGTCAATGCTGGGCCTTGGAGGCAAGTGACGCCTCTTGCGCTGCGGAAAGTCTCTCCGCAAGGAAATTAAAGCACAAAAATATGATCCCGGAGAGCCCCAAGCGCAGGCCGATCCATTACCCTGGTTAGATACGACGAGGAAATTAAAGCAGGCCTCGGGGAGCCATTGCACTATGCAACGCGATCCTTGTTCCAGGGTTATAAATGTCATTTCCTAATTGGTTCGATCATAAAAACACGGAAAAACTTTATTAAACTGCAAACACTTTGTTTTTTTGCGAGAGGGACATCCTGCAGCACGTTTTGCAATCGTTTCTCAATGAATCTCAGCCACAGAAACAAAGTTTCTAGAGTAGAATAACAACTTTCAAAGTCAGCACCGCACAATTCAACAGGAAATAACACTTTCAAACCAGAAATAGAACATTTAAAAAATGGTGTAATATAGACCGTATATACCCGAGTATAAGCCGACCCGAATATAAGCCGAGGCACCTAGAGTAGAACAACAACTTTCAAAGTAAGCACCGCACAATTCAACAGGAAATAAGACTTTCAAACCAGGAATAGAACATTTAAAAATGGTGTAATATAGACCGTATATACCCGAGTATAAGCCGACCCGAATATAAGCCGAGGCACCTAGAGTAGAACAACAACTTTCAAAGTAAGCACCGCACAATTCAACAGGAAATAAGACTTTCAAACCAGGAATAGAACATTTAAAAATGGTGTAATATAGACCGTATATACCCGAGTATAAGCCGACCCGAATATAAGCCGAGGCACCTAGAGTAGAACAACAACTTTCAAAGTAAGCACCGCACAATTCAACAGGAAATAAGACTTTCAAACCAGGAATAGAACATTTAAAAATGGTGTAATATAGACCGTATATACCCGAGTATAAGCCGACCCGAATATAAGCCGAGGCACCTAGAGTAGAACAACAACTTTCAAAGTAAGCACCGCACAATTCAACAGGAAATAAGACTTTCAAACCAGGAATAGAACATTAAAAAATGGTGTAATATAGACCGTATATACCCGAGTATAAGCTGACCCGAATATAAGCCGAGGCACCTAGAGTAGAACAACAACTTTCAAAGTAAGCACCGCACAATTAAACAGGAAATAAGACTTTCAAACCAGGAATAGAACATTAAAAAATGGTGTAATATAGACCGTATATACCCAAGTATAAGCCGACCCGAATATAAGCCGAGGCACCTAGAGTAGAACAACAACTTTCAAAGTAAGGACCGCACAATTCAACAGGAAATAACACTTTCAAACCAGAAATAGAACATTAAAAAATGGTGTAATATAGACCGTATATACCCGAGTATAAGCCGACCCGAATATAAGCCGAGGCATCTAGAGTAGAACAACAACTTTCAAAGTAAGCACCGCACAATTCAACAGGAAATAAGACTTTCAAACCAGGAATAGAACATTAAAAAATGGTGTAATATAGACCGTATATACCCGAGTATAAGCTGACCCGAATATAAGCCGAGGCACCTAGAGTAGAACAACAACTTTCAAAGTAAGCACCGCACAATTAAACAGGAAATAAGACTTTCAAACCAGGAATAGAACATTAAAAAATGGTGTAATATAGACCGTATATACCCAAGTATAAGCCGACCCGAATATAAGCCGAGGCACCTAGAGTAGAACAACAACTTTCAAAGTAAGGACCGCACAATTCAACAGGAAATAACACTTTCAAACCAGAAATAGAACATTAAAAAATGGTGTAAT
>NW_026943818.1:21485723-21570723 GCF_035594765.1 Anolis carolinensis
AGACAATAGACACAGGACTCTCACTCTAGGCAGACAGAAACAGAACTGATCTGAACTGATGCAATCAGTAAAGTATACACACTTGTGTCTGGACACTCCCCAGTTCCAGCCACACATCAACGTCAACACAGCTTCTCAGTAATTAACTCTTTCCAGTCTATAGTACACTTTGAATGTTGCAATCAGTATGCAATACTGGAAAGACACAAATTTCATTTAAATACTATCTATACACAAATCCCACATTAACATTGAGAACCACTATTTCAGTCCCGACATGGATTGTCCCTGTGCCGCTGTTTCTTCCTCTTCCTTCTCGGCTTCCTTCCATAAATCCAGTCCCGCTCCAGAAACGGAGGCAATGAGAAAGAGAGACAAATCCCCTGCGGCTGCTGCCGGTGTCATCCGGGGCCCTGTTCTCCCCGACCCCCATTTTTCAATTCACGCTTGGCGGCGGTTTTCGCGGCGGAGGCCAGAAATCACTTTCCGAAGGAAAGACGCCAAGAAGGTCAGGAGCAGAGACACCACACGACGAAAGGGAGGGAAAGAATGACAAACGGCACCGAGATACAGCGGGCAGGCAAGGCTGAGTTTCCAATCACTCTGCATCCAAGCGTTGCTGTTTCTTCTCTTATATATTTGGAAAAGAAAGTATGGTTTACCTCTTGTGGCGGTGAGTTCCACAAGTGGTTCACGTATCATGATGCACCCGCCTAAACTTCTAAGAAGAGCTCTCCAAGGTCCTGCTCCATTGTAGACGGGACCAAATTGAGAGGGAGAGCCACGACTCCGGAAGACAGGAGCAGAATCCAAAACCATCTTCACAGATGAGAGAGATGATTGGGCAAAACTAACACAATGAACCTCAACAGGGACAAATGCAAGAGACTCCACTTAGGCAGAAGAAATGAAATGCAAAGTTACAGAATGGGGGATGCTTGTCAGCTCTTGAAAGCAGGCTCACACAGGCAGTTCCGTGGAAATGCTTTATTGAAGACCTTCTTTACAAGTTGAAAACGAAGCTAGAACTAACGTATTCCCGCCAAACCCCGAGTATATCCACCTTCTACCTCCCTCCCTTTCCATATTCACACGTATCTGTTATGTAGTCCTTTCCCAGGCTTGTGAAAACGCTTTATTGAAGACCTTCTTTTCAAGTTGAAAACGAAGCTAGAACTAACGTATTCCCACCAAACCCCGAGTATATCCACCTCCTACCTCCCCTCCTTTCCATATTCACACGTATCTGTTATGTAGTCCTTTCCCAGGCTTGTGAAAACGCTTTATTGAAGACCTTCTTTACAAGTTGACAACGAAGCTAGAACTAACGTATTCCCGCCAAACCCTGAGTATACCTGTTATGTAGTCCTTTCCCAGGCTTGTGAAAACCTTCTTTACAAGTTGAAAACGAAGCTAGGACTAACGTATTCTCACCAAACCCCAAGTATATTCACACATACCTGTTATGTAGTCCTTTCCCAGGCTTGAAAAACCAGAGCAGGCCATAAAACCCACCCTCCTGGCCAGATGGCTCTTATCATTTAGATTATCTCCCACCCCCATTGCTCTGATGGGATGTGGAGAGTTCAGCTGTTATGAGTGCTGGGCTTTCACATCCTGACAACGCTTGACTTAAAAGCAAGACGTGGGAAAGAGATCTTGGAGTCCTTGTGGACAGGAAGGTGAACATGAGCCAACAATGTGATGCGGCAGCTAAAAAGGCCAATGGGATTTTGGACTGCATCAATAAGAGTCGAGTGTCTAGATCCAGGGAAGTCATGCTACTCGTCTATTCCGCTTTGGAATCAAACTGTGTCCAATTCTGGGCACCACAATTGAAGGGAGATGTTGACTCTAAACTGGAATGTGTCCAGAGGAGGATGACTCAAATGATCAAGGATCTGAAGAACAAGTCCTGTGAGGAGCGGCTTAAAGATCTGGGCATGTTTAGCCTCCAGAAAAGAAGGTAGAGAGGAGACACGATGAGAGCCATGTATCAAGAGGTGAGGGAAACTCATAGAGAGGAAGGAGCAAGCTTGGAGACCGGGACACGGAACAATGGCTCCAAACTACAGGAAAGGAGATTCCACCTGAACATTAAGAACATTAAGGGAGAGCTGTTCAGCAGTGGAACTCTCTGCCCTGGAGTGTGGTGGAGGCTTTGAAACAGAGGCTGGATGGCCATATGTCGGGGGTGCTTTGATTGCGATTTTCCTGCTTTTTGGCAGAATGGGGTTGGACTGGATGGCCCACGAGGTCTCTTCCAACTCTAGGATTCTGTCATCATTTCTGCTCCGAGCGCTGAGTCCGAAAACAAAGGTCCGGAATGTGAGACAACGGGAGGATAAAGTGGAAATGTATCTCTTGCAAGGCGAAGGACCTCTGAAGGTGAGTCCTGAAGCAGCAGAAACGGCTTCCTGGGGGAGTTGCTGATTGAACTGAGCCAGAAAGAGAAAAGAAAGAAAGAGAGATTCAGAGAGAGACAGCGAGAGAGAGATCTAACCGGGTCATGAATCCCAAAAAATTCCAGAAGGAGGGATGTTAAACCTGAACCCTGACCTGGAATGATTTTGCAAATGAATCGGAGACCTTTGGAATCTGCCAAAGTCTTGCGAAGGAGGTGGACGAATAAATCAGGACATTCTGAGTTTTTTGATGGCCAAATTTAGTAATTTTTTTTGTCCGCCTGCGGTGGTTATTGTTTGTGTTTCAGCGCAGAGGTTCCTCTCGGTGCCGATCTCTTTCTGGCGGATGGCAGCGCTGATTGGAGATGGCACTCGGTTGCACGCAGAGGACCAAATAAAGAGATATCTGGCTATTTTGAGAGAGAAAGAGCGCCTCTCTATTATCCATCCGACCGGATCGAAGGGTACGTCTGTACCATATAATCAACAGACTTTGACACCGCTTGAACCACCTTCGTTCAATACAGTGGGATCTTAGGAATTGTAGTCGGCGAAGAAGGCTCTGAAGACTTTGCCGAATGACACTTTTCCGGTTTCCTAAGGTGGATGCGGAGGGTGCCAACAACATCACAGGCGGTGCAGACTCCAAATATTTTTGTGCCATATTTTACCCTACATTTGTGATAGAAACATTTTCCATATCAGTAGATCCAAAACTCTTTCTTGGTTTTTGAACCCTTCCTTTTCCCAAAATGGTCCCTATTATGGCATCGTGCCGAACAACTTGCATACATATTTCTCTGAATACAAAATTGTGCCGTAATCCCGCCTTTGGAGTGGCATTGACCATAACGACGCCAACCTCAACGAATCCTTGGCCGTTCCGAACGGATCCGTCTCCATCGTTGATCTCCCTTCTTCCCGAGAGAGAGGTGTCTTTGGCAAACTGTCAGGACTTGTCTGTGATGCTTTCGGCGGGGAGGCATTTCTGCAAAACACACGGTCCGTGGCTCCGTCTGGCAATTACCCAGGTAGGAGGCCCGGAGTCTAAAAAAGCCTTTTCCAGAAAGTATGTATTATCACGGCAAGCGGTGGCGCGTTTATTTCCTCTCCAGACCAGACAAGCAGACGTCCGCCAAGCCATTTCGGAGATTTGGGCAAATCGTCTGCCTTCTTTTGGGCAAATCGTCTGCCTTCTTTTGGGCAAATCGTCTGCCTTCTTTTGGGCAAATCGTCTGACTTCTTTTGGGCAAATCGTCTGCCTTTTTTTGGGCAAATTGTCTGACTTCTTTTGGGCAAATCGTCTGCCTTCTTTTGGGCAAATCGTCTGCCTTCTTTTGGGCAAATCGTCTGCCTTCTTTTGGGCAAATCGTCTGCCTTCTTTTGGGCAAATCGTCTGCCTTCTTTTGGGGAAATCGTCTGACTTCTTTTGGGCAAATCGTCTGACTTCTTTTGGGCAAATCGTCTGCCTTCTTTTGGGCAAATCGTCTGCCTTCTTTTGGGCAAATCGTCTGCCTTCTTTTGGTGAAATCGTCTGCCTTCTTTTGGGCAAATCGTCTGCCTTCTTTTGGGCAAATCGTCTGCCTTCTTTTGGGCAAATCGTCTGCCTTCTTTTGGGCAAATCGTCTGCCTTCTTTTGGGCAAATCGTCTGCCTTCTTTTGGGCAAATCATCTGCCTTCTTTTGGGCAAATCGTCTGCCTTCTTTTGGGCAAATCGTCTGCCTTCTTGCTTCTCCCCAAAGTAGAAGGAGGCCGTGAGCATCTTTCCAAAGTCTACATCTATATATATAAAAGGGTAATGGAATCACGGCACCGGACAAAACAACTAAACTAAACACCCCACAATCTCGAAAATTGACAGCACAACCTCTCATCCACGCCTCTACGTTCATACAACAAAAAGAAAAGAAAAATAAATTCCTAGCCACAGCAACGCGTGGCTGGGCACAGCTAGTAACCTATAAATGAATGGTGTCCTGGCTTTTCAATTGGAAGCCGTGACCCGTTTGGTGCGGTCAAATGGGAATATTTCCGGAGATAAGATGTTAGCGAATAATCACCAATGACTAAGAATGATGTCTTCCGATCAAAGATGGATGAGACAGGCTGCTTGTATCATTGAGTTGGAAGAGACCACGTGAACCATCTAATCCAGCCATCTTCTGCCATGCAGGAAATGCTCAATCAAAGCAGCCCCGACAGATGGCCATCCGTTTAAAAGCCTCCAAGGAAGGACTTCCACCTTATTCCAAAACATTTCTTTATTATTTATTTACAGCATTTATACCCCGCCCTTCTCACCCGAGGGGACTCAGGGCGGATCACAGAAATTGGCAGAATTTAATGCCCCAAAACATAATTATAAAAACATCACAGTACATTTAATCAGTTAATAATACAGTTTAAAATGCAATATAAAACTTAAAACATATTTATAATTAAATACATTCATCCAGAACCTCGTGCAAAAACCTTAATTCGGACTTTAGGGAATTTCTCTTCCTGTATAAACATCTACCCAAAGACCGAGAGAAACTCCAGCTAATGCTTAGAAAGAGCTTCATGATAATCAGAACTGTTGGACACCAGAATATAATGTCTGGGAGTCCTTCCCTGGAGGTTTTTAAGCTAGATGGCCATCTATTGGGAGGGCTTGGATTGTGTCCTCCAGCCTTGTCAAATGGGACTGGACTGAATGGCCCTTGGGTATCCTTTCCATGTTTCGATGATTTTATTAGAAGGGGACTTAAGGCAGGCCATCTATTGGGAGGGCTTTGATTGTGCCTTCATGCAGGGCAGAATGGGACTGGATATCTATGGACCCAAGTTATTCCAAGGCAATCTATATTTCATTTGAATTGGGATGGCCAGCCAGTGTAACGCTGTCCTGCCAGCGAGGAAGACACCATCCAAGCCCTCCCGACAGATGGCCATCCAACCTCTGCTTAAAAGCCTGCAGAGAAGTCTCTCTTCCACTAGAGTTGGAAGGTACCTCAAGGGCCATCCAGTCTAACCCCATTCTGCCAGGTAGGAAGACACCATCCAAGCCCTCCCAATAGATGTCCATACAACCTCGGTTGAAAAGACTCTAATCGTTGGGACATTCTGTTTAGCTGGAATGCCTTTTTCCCTGAGTTCGATGCCTTTGCTCCCTTGTAGGGATGCCAGGGGTGCCTGCGCATCCCCAAAACCGTACAGATGAAGACGAGGCCTGGCTTTGCTACGGCGATGCAATTCCTGCCGGGGCTCATTATCTCGGCTCCCCGAACAGCCGGGAGGGAGCGGCGGAGCCCAGAACACGCCGTTCCGCTTCCTTTGCCAGCGCCTCCGGCAAATATCCGACTTTGCCCCCAAAACAGGGGCGTCCTCCGCAATGGTGTCCCCAAATCGCCTCCTGAGCTCATTCAGCGTTTCTTCTTAGGCAGCTAAAGAGTAGGCCTGGTGATCACCAAGAAAGATGAAGATCCCGTTCAAAAGCCCATCGTCCCTGTCAACCGGATTCTAGGGATTGCCAACACTCTAGTCCATCTTTCTGCAGCCTGCCTTTGATTCAAAGGCATGTCTCTAGAGCCGTAGTCCAATGCTCAAACCACACTGACTCTCATATATCTTATTTACAGGGTACCCAAGATAATAATAATAATAATAATAATAATAATAATAATAATAATAATATGTAAAGCAAAGTGAAGAACCTGCTTTGATTGAAGTAAAAAATCAGAAACTCCTCAAAGCACAACAGACAAAAAACCAGTACAAGAAAACCGCACTACAAACTAGAACTGACAGCTGACACAACAGAACATTGCATGGAAAGTTCCTTGACAAAATTGAAGGAAAAGCTGACAAGGAGAAGACCTGGCTCTGGCTCACGAATGGGACCCTGAAGAAGGAGACAGAAGGCCTGATTCTTCCAGCCCAGGAGCAAGACATCAGGACAAAGGCAATCCAGGCCAAGATCAAAAAATCAGCTGATGACCCAAAATGCAGACTGTGCAAGGAAACTGACGAAACCATGGATCATATCCTCAGCTGCTGTAAGAAAATCACACAGACAGACTACAAACAGAGGCACAACTATGTGGCCCAAATGATTCATTGGAACTTATGCCTCAAGTACCACCTCCCAGCAGCAAAGAACTGGTGGGATCACAAACCTGGAAAATGAGCACGCAAAGATACTGTGGGACTTCCAAATCCAGACTGATCAAGTTCTGGAACACAACACACCAGACATCACAGTTGTGGAAAAGGAAAAGGTTTGGATCATTGATGTCGCCATCCCAGGTGACGAAAAACAACAGGAAAAACTCAGCCGCTCTCAGGACCTCAAGATTGAACTGCAAAGACTCTGGCAGAAAACAGTGCAGGTGGTCCCGGTGGTGATGGGCACACTGGGTGCCGTGCCAAAAGATCTCAGCCGGCATTTGGAAACAACATCCATTGACAAAATTACGATCTGCCAACTGCAAAAGACCACCTGACTGGGATCTGTGCGCATCATCCGAAAATACATCACACAGTCCTAGACACTTGGGAAGTGTTCGACTTGCGATTTTGTGATACGAAATCCAGCATATCTATCTTGTTTGCTGTGTCATACAATAAAATAATAATAATAATAATAATAATAATACATCAGAGTCCTAGACACTTGGAAAGTGTTCGACTTGTGATTTTGTGATTTGAAATCCAGCATATCTATCTTGTTTGCTGTGTCATACAATAATAATAATAATAATAATAATAATAATAATAATAATAATAATAATAATAATAATATCACTTGGGTAATGGCTCTCATTGCGTTTGGGTTCTTGGCATCGCATCCCGGCTTCTCCGTGCCCTCCTTGTTGTTTTCTCCTCTTCGTTTCCTCTCTTCTTTCTGCTTCTGTGGCTCAGAGGAGACGGATATTGCGAAAGGACCGGTGCTTTGACCTCAATCCCTGCAAAGCTCCCCGGCATCATCCTCCTCATTACGGGGATAATGGGCTTTCTGGGAGAAAAAAGGCCAGGTTCAGGACCCGGGGCTTCATTAACCCCTCGGAAAAAGCCTTTCATTAAAAAAAGAACGAAAGAGACCCATTTCCTCTATTCTGCAAGGAAAGGAAAGGAAGGCAGGTGTGGAAATGGGATTAAAGGAAAAGACGAGAAAAATAGAGGAGTCGCCGTTCGGGCATTATCGCTCTCGCCGAGAAGTAGGGCAAACACATAAACAGCTTCTGCTTTCTCCGAAAACAGGGCAAATATTTATTCCCTTCGGCACAGATTGCAGCCTCGTTGACAGTTATTACGATTATTAGCCGTATAATTGTTGTATGCCTTCAAGTTGTTTTCGAATTGTTAGCGTGATTTGTTTTGGCCTTCTCCTGAGGCTGGGAGAGCGTGACTCTGTACGTTTCAATGGAATTCAAACCGGGTCTAATCCAAACATGCCATGGACATGTTTACAATCTGAACAATGCCACTCTCCATTTTCCACTAGTTGGAAAAGGATCTCCAAAGGTATGATAGACCAACCTCCTTCTGACAAAAAAACAGTACAAGAAAACCGCACTACAAACTAGAGTTGACAGCAGGCACAACAAAACATTGCTTGGAAAGTTCCTTGACAAAATTGAAGGAAAAGCTGACAAGGAGAAGACCTGGCTACAAACTAGAGCTGACAGAGTGAAGGAAGAACAGAGCTCTCTCGCCTGCAGCATCTGCTGCCCAATAAAGAAGGATTTAGGAAATTGTTTACAATCTGAACAATGCCACTCTCCATTTCCCACTAGTTGGAAAGGGATCCCCAAATATAAGATAGACCAACCTCCTTCTGACATCCCGAGTGAAGGAAGAACAGAGCTCTCCCGCCTACAGCAGCTGCTGCCCAATAAAGAAGGATTTAGGAAATTGTTTACAATCTGAAAAATGCCAATCTTCATTTTCCACTAGTTGGAAAGGGATCTCCAATGGTAAGATAGACCAACCTCCTTCGGACATCCTGAGTAAAGGAAGAACAGAGCTCTCTCGCCTGCAGCAGCTGCTGCCCAATAAAGAAGGATTTAGGGAATTGTTTACAATCTGAACAATTTTCTACTAGTTGGAAAGGGATCCCCAAAGGTCATCTAGTCCAGTAAAGACGTTCCTGACCAATGTCCATCTGACATCAACTTCAAGTTTTTCAAAGAAGGATCCTACAACGTTCTCCAAGGAAGTAAAGATGTAAAGAGCTCCCCAAGGGTCATGCCATCCACTGGAGACACAGCTGAAGCCCTCCTGAAAGATGTCCAGCTGACAACAAGATCTTTAAATGAAGAGAGGTCAACACCCTCTCATTCAACCATCGATCAAGAAGTTATTCCTGACTTGCAGCGTTCTCTGAGATGCCATCATTATAAAGATTTCTTCATTAGTGTTACAGGGAGCCGGCTTAATGGACGTGGAAATGGCTTCGATAAACCGGACACATGTTGGCGACTGCCTGTCAAAAGGAGAAGACGAGAGGAGAAGGAGATGGAGTCAGAAGCAGGAGGATATGGATTACATGTCAGGGCAGATTTCCCCGTCGGAACAAGAACCAGGGAGGCCCCGAAGCAGCAGCAATAATCATTGGGGGCAAAGCTGCTTTGTGTCAGGAGGGAAACGTAGCTGGCAGAGCAACACTCCCTTCGGTTTGAGTGTTGGAGCTCGGTTTCATAGACCTGGGTTCGAATTTCCAGTCATTTCATGGAAACCTTGGATGAATCACATTCTCTCCGCCTTAGAAGACCCTGCAATATTATCACCATCATTTGGAACTGACTTAAAGGCTCACAGCAACAACGATGTCGTCTTCTGATGCAACATATGCAAGCAGTCCCCGATGATGGAAAGTTATTCCCTTCCCTATGTGATCCAAAGCATATATTTATTTACACCAAAGTTGGATGGGCATCTTTTAGGAGGGCTTGAGCTGTGTCTCCATTCATTGACTAGATGTCCCTTGAGGCCCCTTCCAGCTCTAGCGGATTATGAATCATTGGTGGATTCCTCTTCATTTTTGAGCATCTTTAAGTCAATGCCAGATGGACATCTTCCAGGAGAGCTTGAGTTGTGTCTCCACCGGATTAGATGAACCTTCGAGCTCCCTTTCCTTAGAATTTCCTTGGACTGTCCTCCTTTGGAGGCCTTGATGTTGTCCGACGGGCATCTTTCAAGAGTGCTTCAGCTGTGTCTCCATCCATGGCAGAAGAAGGTGGGTCTAGATAACCCTTGGGGATCCCTTTCAAACTCATATGGACTTCCTCGGATTGTGGTGGAGAACCTGAAATAGATCTGATGGACATCTTTTAGGAAGACATCAACTGTGGAGTCTTCTTTGGAGAACTTGAAGTCGCTGCCAAGTGGACATCTTTCAGGAGGGCTTGAGTTGTGTCTCCACTGGATTAGATTATCCTTTGGGCTTCCTTTCCAACTCAAGTGGAGTGTGAATTTCCTTGGACTCTCCTCCTTCGGAGACCTTGATGTCTGATGAACACTTTTAAAGAGTGCTTCAGCTGCGTCTCCATTCATGACAGAAGAAGGTTGGTCTAGATGACCCTTGGGGATCCCTTTCCAACTCATGTGGAGTGCGAATTTCCTTGGACTCTCCTCCTTTGGAGACCTTGATGTCTGATGAACACCTTTCAAGAGTGAGTCTTCTGCTTCTCCATCCATGGCAGAAGAAGGTTGGTCTAGATGACCCTTGGGATCCCTTTCCAACTCATATGGACTTGGTGGAGAACCTGAAGTAGATCTGATGGACATCTTTCAAGAAGACTTCAACTGTGTCCCCATTGGCGGATTCTTCTTCTTTGGAGAACTTGAAGTCGATGCCAACTGGACATCTTTCAGGAGGGCTTGAGTTGTGTCTCCACTGGATTAGATGATCCTTTGGGCTTCCTTTCCAACTCAA
This sequence comes from Anolis carolinensis, assembly GCF_035594765.1. Lineage (NCBI taxonomy): Eukaryota > Metazoa > Chordata > Lepidosauria > Squamata > Anolidae > Anolis > Anolis carolinensis. The sequence goes on from NW_026943818.1 coordinate 21,496,047, forward strand.
GTGGAGTGCGAATTTTCTTGGACTCTCCTCTTTGATATCTGATGAACGCCTTTCAAGAGTGCTTCAGCTGTGTCTCCATCCATGGCAGACGAAGGTTGGTCTAGATGACCCTTGGGGATCCCTTTCCAACTCAAGTGGAGTGCAAATTTCCTTGGACTCTCCTCCTTTGAAGACCTTGATGTCTGATGAACACCTTTCAAGAGTGAGTCTTCTGCTTCTCCATCCATGGCAGAAGAAGGTTGGTCTAGATGACCCTTGGGATCCCTTTCCAACTCATATGGACTTGGTGGAGAACCTGAAGTAGATCTGATGGACATCTTTCAAGAAGACTTCAACTGTGTCCCCATTGGCGGATTCTTCTTCTTTGGAGAACTTGAAGTCGATGCCAACTGGACATCTTTCAGGAGGGCTTGAGTTGTGTCTCCACTGGATTAGATGATCCTTTGGGCTTCCTTTCCAACTCAAGTGGAGTGTGAATTTTCTTGGACTCTCCTCTTTGATATCTGATAAACGCCTTTCAAGAGTGCTTCAGCTGTGTCTCCATCCATGGCAGACGAAGGTTGGTCTAGATGACCCTTGGGGATCCCTTTCCAACTCAAGTGGAGTGCAAATTTCCTTGGACTCTCCTCCTTTGAAGACCTTGATGTCTGATGAACACCTTTCAAGAGTGCTTCAGCTGTGTCTCCATCCATGGCAGAAGAAGGTGGGTCTAGATGACCCTGGGGATCTCTTTCCAACTCATATGGACTTCCTTGGATTGTGGTGGAGAACCTGAAGTAGATCTGATGGACATCTTTCAGGAAGACTTCTACTGTGTCCCCATTGGTGGATTCTTCTTCTTTAGAGAACTTGAAGTCGATGCCAAGTGGACATCTTTCAGGAGGGCTTGAGTTGTGTCTCCACAGGATTAGATGACCCTTCGGGCTTCCTTTCCAACCCAAGTGGAGTGTGAGTTTCCTTGGACTCTCCTCCTTTGAAGACCTTGATGTCTGATGAACACCTTTCAAGAGTGCTTCAGCTGGGTCTCCATTCATGACAGAAGAAGGTTGGTCTAGATGACCCTGGGGATCCCTTTCAAACTCATATGGACTTCTTTGGATTGTGGTGGAGAACCTGAAGTAGATCTGATGGACGTTTTGTAGGAGGACTTCAGCTTTCTCCCCACTGGTGGATTCTTCTTTGGAGAACTTGAAGTTGATGCCAGATGGATGTCTTTCATGAGAGCTTCACGGCAGAATGGTCTAGATGACCTTTGGCGTTCTCTTCCCTTTCTCCCAAACTATTCAGTTTGCACGCCTTCGGAAGCCCATCTGGCCCGGAGGTGGGGAGGAGGGTGGCCTTTTCCGTGCCGTGGCTCACGCAGGAGAAAGAGGAGCCGGAAATATTCCCTCCCGCGGCCACATTTGCGCTGTTGTTCTCGCTGTCAAACATAATGCACTGTTACCGGGAAGGGTGATGAACCAGCTAAGCAGATTTGCCAAAGCGTTGTGTGCGGATGTCTCCGCGTTGGAAACAAACAAGAAGAAAAAAAGGGGAAATGAATCGAGCTGAGGTTGAAAATGAGAAGCGGCGAGTGTCAAAGGGAGAACAGCGACGGGGACAGAGAAAGAACGTCTGGTGCCATTTTCAATTCGGAATGAATCCAACAAGGATCAAGCTGATCATTTTCACCGTTTATTCCTTGCTTGCCGTTCTCCCATAAAGATCAAATTCAGGACCAAACCAACAAAGTTCAAGTCAATCATGTGTTGTCGAAGGCTTTCATGGCCGGAATCACTGGGTTGCTTTATGTCCAGAAGCATTCTCTCCTGACGTTTCGCCCACATCTATGGCAGGCATCCTCAGAGGTTGTGAGATCTGTTGAAACTAAGCAAGTGGGGTTTTTATATCTGTGGAATAATGTCCATGTTGGGAGAAAGAAATATTCTCTGTTGGAGGCAAGTGTGAATGTTGCCATTGGCCACCTTGGTTAGCATTGAATGGCCTTGCAGCTTCAAAGCCTGGCTGCTTCCATCCTGGGAGAATTCAGGAAAATGGGAATTCCAGACAGTAAACAATCAGGGCCAGCTAACATGGCCGGAATCGCTGGACTGCTGTATGTTCATGTTCCAGAATTCTCTCCTGACATTTTGCCCACATCTATGGCAGGCATCCTCAGAGGTTGTGAGGTCTATCAGAAACTAGGCAAGTGGGGTTTATATATCTGTGGAATGATGTCCAGGGTGGGAGAAAGAATTCCAGGCAGTAAACAATCAGGGCCAGCTAACATGGCCAGAATCGCTGGATTGCTGTATGTTCCAGAAGCATTCTCTCCTGACGTTTTGCCCACATCTATGGCAGGCATCCTCAGAGGTTGTGGGGTCTATCGGAAACTAGGCAAGTGGGGTTTATATATCTCCAGGGTGGGAGAAAGAATTCCAGGCAGTAAACAATCAGGGCCAGCTAACACCTCCCAACAAGGGACTATAATATGGAATCATGGCGGTGAAAAATGAATTTCTGTGCAGAAAATGCTTGTGTTTGACAACAGAGGCCATGATTTGGACTCATGGTGGCCAATAATCGATCGATCGACTTGAATCTCCTTCCTTTTCCTCCCAGACTCCTTATCTCACCCATCAAGTTTGTATTTTATGTTATTTCATTTTCTCACCCAATCTGCTCTCTTTCCCTGTCTCCCTTTGTCTGTCCCTGCTTCATTAGAAGTCAGCCGCCGCCGCGATTAGACGCCCGTTTGAATGCTATCATATTAGAAAGTTCAATTTCCCTGACAAAACACTCCTTTCTTCTTCTTCTTCTCCTTTCTCTCCCCCCCCCGCTTTCCCCTCCTTAAGTTGCCTTATTGCATTAAACATTTATGGAGCGGCGGCGGATTAAAAAGATGCCAAATTTAGCCGTGGGCAGGGCCTGGTGGCGAGGCGTTGAGGGCATTTCAAGTGGAAGAAGGAAGGAAGAAAAGGAAGGAGATAGAAGAAGGAAGGAATTTTTTAGATCATACTGCAAGTCGCGTCTGGTGTGAGAGAATTGGCCACCTACAGAGACGTTGCCCGAATGTTTTTCTATCCCGCTGGGAGGCTTCTCTCATGTCCCCACAAGCTAGAGCTGACAGGCGGGAGCTCACCCCATCTCGCAGATTCCAACCAGCACGAGGGTTTAACCCATTGCGCCGCCACGGCTCCTTATTATGCCTGGGGTTGATATTAAAACTCCTGCTAAAATTCACAAAATGGGATCAAACATTACGTACTCATACCTGATTCATATTCATGATCAATAGGAAATGCGTAGGAATCATTAAACTCTCCCAATCTGGTTTTAGGAAGCAGCAGCTGCGAGCGATGCGGGTCTGTTCTCCTCTCGATATGCAATTCCTATATATTTATTCATTTATTTATTTACAGTGTGGATCACAGAGCACATATACGGCAGATATTCAGTGCAGATTATAACCATGACAAGACAGACAACAGATAGAGGTACAGTAGAGTCTCACTTATCCAACATTCTGGATTATCCAACACATTTTTGTAGTCAATATTTTCAATACATCATGATATTTTGGTGCTAAATTCGTAAATACAGTAATTACTACATAGCATTACTGCCTATTGAACTACTTTTTCTGTCAAATTAGTTGTATAACATGATGTTTTGGTGCTTAATTTGTAAAATCATAACCTAATTTGATGTCTAATAGGCTTCTCCTTAATCTCTCCTTATTATCCAACATATTCATTTATCCAACGTTCTGCCGGCCCGTTTATGTTGGATAAGTGAGACTCTACTGTATATATAGGCTTTGCCATCTTTCAGCATCTTTGGAAGCTTTGCTCGGTTCCGTCTACTCGGCGGTGCTGTCGCTCCATCTCCCTGCCAAAGAGCTTTCTTTGTTCGTAAACTTAATACTTCCCCACTTTAATGTGGTTCCTATTTATCTACTCACATTGGTGTTCAAACTGCTAGGTAGGCAGAAGCTTGGCTAAAGGTGAGGAGCTCATCCTTACCTGGGCTTCGAACTCTCAACCTTCCGGTTGGCAAGATTTATTGCAGCTTGGTGATTAACCTTCTGTGCTAAAGTCCATCCCATATGTGTATGTATATTGTTGTTGTTGTTGTTGTTGTTGTTACCCCACTTTTATCTCTTTTAGGCACAAAACGGCAAGGAAGAATTGCTAAAGAGATCCTGTGGAAATCTGTCCGATTGACAGGAGAACAGAGCCTCGTCACTCGTAACAGCAGCCTCGTAAATGGAAAGCCGGGCTTCGAACTGTCAACTTTCCGGTTGGCGAGATTTATTGCAGCTTGGTGATTATTTGTTTATTTATTTACTACATTTATATCCCGCTCTTCTCACCCCGAAAGGGACTCAGAGTGGCTTACAAATCAAATGAACATACAATATATTATTAGCATAGCACAATATAAGCATTAAATTACTATATTGTACTATATCATTATATGGTAATATTGTTAGTAATATTACAAGGAGGCATTGCAAAAGGGATCCTGTGGAAATCTGTCCGATTGACAGGAGAACAGAGCCTCGTCGCTCGTAGCAGCAGCCTCGTAAATGAAAAGCCGGACTTTGAACTCTCAACCTTCTGGTTGGCAATATTTATTGCAGCTTGGTGATTAACCTGCTGTGCTAAATGTATGTTGTTGTTGTTGTTACCCCACTTTTATCTCTTTGAGGCGCAAAGCGGCAAAGAAGAATTGCTAAAGGGATCCTGTGGAAATCTGTCCGAATGACAGGAGAACAGAGCCTCGTCGCTCGTAGCAGCAGCCTCGTAAATGAAAAGCCAGACTTCGAACTCTCAACCTTCTGGTTGGCAATATTTATTGCAGCTTGGTGATTAACCTGCTGTGCTAAATGTATGTTGTTGTTGTTGTTACCCCACTTTTATCTCTTTGAGGCGCAAAGCGGCAAAGAGGAATTGCTAAAGGGATCCTGTGGAAATGTCTGTCTGATTGACAGGAGAACAGAGCCTCGTCACTCGTAGCAGCAGCCTCGTAAATGAAAAGCCGGACTTTGAACTCTCAACCTTCTGGTTGGCAATATTTATTGCAGCTTGGTGATTAACCTGCTGTGCTAAATGTATGTTGTTCTTGTTGTTACCCCACTTTTATCTCTTTGAGGCGCAAAGCGGCAAAGAAGAATTGCTAAAGGGATCCTGTGGAAATCTGTCCGAATGACAGGAGAACAGAGCCTCGTCGCTCGTAGCAGCAGCCTCGTAAATGGAAAGCCAGATATAGGAACGCCTTGGAAACAGTCCATGCAAAAGGGATCCCGGAGTCTTTGTGGACAAGAGCCAGGAGTGTGATGCAGCACCTGAAAAGCCCAATGCGATTCTGAACTATATCAAGAGAAGCTCAGCCTTCCTTTTACAACATCAGGAACAACATCCTGATAGTAAGAACTGTTAATGGAATATGGTTTTGATTGTGACAATGGAGGTCTGGATGTTCATCTGTCGGGAGGGTTTTGATTGTGCCTTCCTACATGATCTGGATGACCTTTCCAACTCTAGGATTCTATGGAAGAGAGAGAAGAAGGCCTATCCAGGCGAGAAAGCAGATAGTCTATTTCTCCTAAACATAACTGCCTCCTTTTGCAGGCGTGTTGGGGCCGCTTTGTTCCTCTAAGAGCCCTGTGATGCCTCCTTCCCTTTGGCTCCGCTTTGCCCGCTTGGCTCCGCAGTGGGATGTGGAGTATCAAAGCACGGGAGCCGCCCGCTCCAGTCCGGCGCTGGGCTCTTTTGGAGGAAAACTGGTTGGATTAATGGCTGGCGCCTCGGGGCAGGCCTTTGCCGGTGGAGACGCTCCGCTGGACGGTTTAGAACCGGCGTTCGGCGGTCAGGCCCCGCTGTGAGCCGATCAATGGGATTTCCAGTGCGGACGGGCCTTTGATAGAGAAGCGGGAGCCAAGGACGGGCCTTCCAAACGCACCGCCCTCACATCCGAACCCTATCGGCATTACGTGTTAATTTAAAGGAAAATCAAAGCAGAAACGGCACAAGCAGGGAAAGAGAAGCGTCTAGAGCAACACAGTGGTCCACTTGGACGGCCGAGAGAGTGGCACCCTTGCTTTAAATACAGGTAGTCTGAAATTTACATATACGTACATGCAGGTAGTCTGAAACTTACATATACGTACATGCAGGTAGTCTGACATTTACATACATGTACATACAGGTATTCTGAAATTTACATATACAGTAGAGTCTCACTTATCCAACACTCACTTATCCAACGTTCTGGATTATCCAACGCATTTTTGTAGTCAATGTTTTCAATACATCATGATATTTTAGTGCTAAATTCGTAAATCCAGTAATTACAACATAACATTACTGCGTATTGAACTACTTTTTCTGTCAAATTTGTTGTAAAACATGATGTTTTGGTGCTTAATTTGTAAAATCATAACCTAATTTGATGTTTAATAGGCTTTTCCTTAATCTCTCCTTATTATCCAACATATTCGCTTATCCAACGTTCTGCCGGCCCGTTTACGTTGGATAAGTGAGACTCTACTGTATATACATACAGATAGTCTGAAATTTAGATATATGTAAATACAGATGACCTGATGTTTACATATATGTACTTAAAGGTAGTCTGAAATTTACATATATGTACTTAAAGTTAGTCTGAAATTTACATATATGTACATACAGGTAGTCTGAAATTTACATCATGTAAATCCAAGTGGCCTGAAGTTTACATTTATATAAATAGAGGTAATCTGAAATTTGCATACATGTAAATACAGGCAGTCTAAAGTTTACATATGTGTAAATAAAGGTGGTCTGAAATTTACATATATGTACATGCAGGTAGTCTGAAATTTACATATACAGTAGAGTCTCACTTATCCAACATAAACGGGCCGGCAGAATGTTGGATAAGTGAATATGTTGGATAATAAGGAGGGATTAAGGAAAAGCCTATTAAACATCAAATTACATTATGATTTTACAAATTAAGCACCAAAACATCATGTTTTACAACAAATTTGACAGAAAAAGCAGTTCAATACACAGCAATGCAATACGAATTTAGCACCAAAATATCACAATGTATTGAAAAGACTGACTACAAAAATATTGACTACTAAAAGGCAGACTGCGTTGGATAATCCAGAGCGTTGGATAACTGAATGTTGGATAAGTGAGACTCTACTGTATGTACATGCAGGTAGTTTGAAATGTACATATATGAAATTTGAAGCGGTCTTGAGCCCAAGCATTTATATTTAACTGAGAGCCATTGGTCTACAGAGCCCAGATCCCCACTCACCTATTGGGTGAGTCACACTCTCTCAGCCCCAAAAAAACCCATACGTTGGAAATAAAGGGGCACTAAAATATATAACCAAAGGCATCTACACCACTGAATCAACACCAAACTACAGATCCCAGCACTGAGTCATCACCGTTTAAAAGCAGGCGATCTCTCAAAGTGAAATGGGCCCATTTCAGGATTGCTTTTGTTGTATCCGACCCAAGGGGTTGGACTAGATGTCCTTTGGGGGTCCCTTTGGGATTGATGTTCTGTGAGGGTGAAGGAACAGCCGGTCCCTCCCTCTTACCCGAACCCATCTAGATTGCAATTAATGTTGCCTCTTTCCAAATCCACGGCTTCCGTCGCAAAAGGGCCGGGAATCAGCTTGGGGCCCTCTCCCGGTTAGATCTTTCCCAATTGCCATCTGCCTCTGCGAAAGGGAGGGACGCTCACATCTCGGTAGGAGGTTAAAATTCAATTTCAAGTCATTCGTGCTTTTATTTTTATTTTTTTTCCTGGAGTGCCTTTTTAATTTTTTCCCTTTGTTTCAATAGGCCAGAAGAGGCATCTTCTTGGATCCATTCGCTGCATCCATTGGCTTGGGTTGAATCAGGTGAGGGCTGGACTAGATGACCTTTAGAGGCCCCTTTCTGACTCTAGGGCAGTTTTTTCTGTGTTGTTTTGGGAACCAAAGATGGGAAAAGAAACACTCTTAACATGCTCAGAGAACTCCCAGGATATTCTCAATCTCAGTTCAGGCCTAAAATATCCGGGCTTCTAGGTTTGGCTTGGAGTTTGTTGTCTTTGTGTCATTCCTGACTCATTTACATCAATTCTAAAGTTGAATGATTTGACTACGATTTGAGAGACTTCAGTTTGAATCCTGACTTTGTGACTTAGTCCAAGACTGGAACCAATCTCCAAACTGGAATCAATTTCCAAACTGGAACCAATTTCCAAACTGGAAACAATCTCCAAACTGGAACCAATCTCCAAACTGGAATCAATTTCCAAACTGAAATTAATTTCCAAACTGGATCCAATCTCCAGACTGTAAACATTGTTCAAACTGGAATCAATTCCGGAACTGGATTCAGTCTCCAAACTGGAACCAGTTTCCAAACTGGAACAATTATCCAAACAGGAATCAATTCCTGAACTGGATTCAGTCTCCAAACTGGAACCAGTTTCCAAATTGGAACCATTATCCAAACTGGAATCAATTCCTGAACTGGATTCAGTCTCCAAACTGGAACCATTATCCAAACTGGAATCAATTCCTGAACTGGATTCAGTCTCCAAACTGGAACCAGTTTCCAAATTGGAACCATTATCCAAACTGGAATCAATTCCTGAACTGGATTCAGTCTCCAAACTGGAACCAGTTTCCAAACTGGAACCATTATCCAAACTGGAATCAAATCCTGAACTGGATTCAGTCTCCAAACTGGAACTAATTCCCAGAATGGCACCAATTCCCAAACTGGAACTATTCTCGAAATTGGAACCAGTTCCCAAAATGGAACCATTCTCTAAACTGGAACCAGTTCCCAAAATGGAACCATTCTCTAAACTGGAACCAGTTCCCAAAATGGAACCATTCTCTAAACTGGAACCAGTTCCAAAATGGAACCATTCTCTAAACTGAAACCAGTTCCTAAATGGAACCATTCTCTAAACTGGAACCAGTTTCCAAAATGGAACCATTATCTAAACTGGAACCAGTTCTCAAAATGGAACCATTCTCTAAACTGGAACCAGTTCCCAAAATGGAACCATTCTCTAAACTGGAACCAGTTCCAAAATGGAACCATTCTCGAAACTGGAACCAGTTCCCAAATTGGATTCAGTCTCCAAACTGGAACCAACTCCCAAACTGGAACTGTTTCCCAGACTGGAACCAGTCCCCAAACTGGAACTGATTCCCAAACTGTGACCCAAAAGGCAAGGATTCTATGATTGGGTTGCTGTGAGTTTTCCGGGCTGTATGGCCATGTTCCAGAAGCATTCTCTCCTGACGTTTCACCCACATCTATGGCAGGCATCCTCAGAGGTTGTGAGGTATATTGGAAAAAGGAATAATGTCCAGGGTCAAACAGAAAAGAGTTCTTTCTCCTACTCTGGACATCATTCCACAGGTATACAAAGCCCATTTGCCTAGGTTCCAACAGTCCTCACAACCTGCCATAGATGTGGGCGAAACGTCAGGAGAGAATGCTTCTGGAACATGGCCTCTGCGTCTCCCAAGGGCCGTAATGAAGTTATCCCTCCTGCCTTGCAAAGGCCCCCCTTGATTCTCCTCGGAGATGCTGAGGCAGCCTCCTCCGTTGCCCGCCGCCAGCAGCAGCCTTGGCGTTTATTGAGCGCAAAGTAATAATTTATTGTCCTTTGTATGCGCAAAAGCCATCTTCATTATCCAGAGAAATGGGAAAGGCCCCGAGGAGGAGGGGGAAGAGGGGGAAGAAGGACTTGGGTCAGCATTTTTGGGGTCTGGGAGAGAGAGAAAGGGAACGGCACCCCAAAGGGGAGGCTTAAAAGAATCTGCGAAGCCCAAAGACAAAGACCCACCCAGAGGAAAAGGGTTCTCGCCTGGAAAACTCACAGCAACCCAGTGAATCCAGCCATGAAAGCCTTCGACAACACCATGACGAAATAATAATAATAATAATAATAATAATAATAATAATAATAATAATAATAATAATAATAGAGGACGTAAAGCAAAGTGAAGAACCTGCTTTGATTGAAGTCAAAAATCAGAGACTCCTCAAAACACAGCAGACAAAAAATCAGTACAAGAAAGTCGCACTACAAACTAGAGCTGAGAGCTGGCACAACAAAACATTGCATGGACATTTCCTTGACAAAATTGAAGGAAAAGCTGATAAGGAGAAGACTTGGCTCTGGCTCACGAATGGGACACTGAAGAAGGAGACGGAAGGCCTGATCCTTGCAGCCCAGGAGCTCAAAGGAACTCCTCAAAGCACAGCAGAATCAGTACAAGAAAACCACACTACAAACTAGAGCTGACAGCTGGCACAACAAAACATTGCATGGAAAGTTCCTTGACAAAATTGAAGGAAAAGCTGATAAGGAGAAGACCTGGCTGTGGCTCACAAATGGGACCCTGAAGAAGGAGACAGAAGGCCTGATCCTTGCAGCCCAGGAGCAAGCAATAATAATTATTATTATCAAAGCATAGCAGACAAAAAACCAGTACAAGAAAACCACACTACAAACTAGAGCTAACAGCTGGCACAACAAAACATTGTATGGAAAGTTCCTTGACAAAATTGAAGAAAAAACTGACAAGGAGAAGACCTGGCTCTGGATCACTAATAATAATAATAATAATAATAATAATAATAATAATAATAATAATAATAGCCTGATCCTTGCAGCCCAGGGGAAAGCCATCAGAACAAATGCAATTAAGGCCAAGATTGAAAAATCAGCTGATGACCCAAAATGCAGACTCTGCAAGGAAGCTGATGAAACCATTAATCATCTCCTCAGCTGCTGTAAGAAAATTGCACAGACAGACTACAAACAGAGGCACAACCATGTGGCCCAAATGATCCATTGGAACTTATGCCTCAAGTATCACCTCCCAGCAGGAAAGAACTGGTGGGATCACAAACCTGCAAAAGTATTGGAAAATGAGCGCGCAAAGATACTGTGGGACTTCCGAATCCAGACTGACAAAGTTCTGGAACACAACACACCAGACATCACAGTTGTGGAAAAGAACAAGGTGTGAATCATCCCAAGTGACAGTCGCATTGACGAAAAACAACAGGAAAAACTCAGCCGCTGTCAGGATCTCAAGATTGAACTTCAAAGACTCTGGCAGAAACCAGTGCAGGTGGTCCCGGTGGTGATCGGCACACTGGGTGCCATGCCAAAAGATCTCAGCCGGCATTTGGAAACAATAGACATTGACAGGATTACGATCTGCCAACTGCAAAAGGCCACCCTACTGGGATCTGTGCGCATCATCTGAAAATACATCACACAGTTCTAGACTCTTGGGAAGTGTTCGACTTGTGATTTTGTGATACGAAATCCAGCATATCTATCTTGTTTGCTGTGTCATAATAATATTATTATTAATAATAATAATAATAATAATAATAATAATAATAATAATAATGTAAGCCACCATGTAAGCCACCCTAAGTCCCTTCACGGAGATGGTGGCAGGATAAAGCTATTATTATTATTACTATGTAATAATGATAATGGGCCCTTGGTGGCACAGTGTGTCAAAGCGCTGAGCTGCTGAACGTGCGGACCAAAAGGTCCCAGGTTCAAATCCCGGGAGTGGAATGAGTGGCCGCTGTTGCTCCAGCTTCTGCTAACCTAGCAGTTTGAAAACATGCCAATGTGAGTAGATCAATAGGTACCGCTCCGGCAGGAAGTTAACGGTGCTCCATGCCGTCATGCCGGCCACATGACCTTGGAGGTGTCTACGGACAATGCTGGCTATTATTATTATTATTATTATTATTATTATTATTATTATTATTATAAATAATAAATAATTATTATTTATAATAATTAATACATATATAATATATTGTATATACATATAATATTGATAATAATATTATAATGGAATACAATATTATACTACTTAAAATTAAAATACTTAAAATTTTATATAATGTGATTTTATTTTGCAATGGTATCTGTTTTATATGAATTGTTGTTTTGTAGATTTTTTCATATGAATTGTTGTTTTTACATTGTTTTTAGGCATTGAATTTTTGCCTATTTATTGTAAGCCGCTTTGAGTCCCTTCGGGGAGAAAGGCGGGGTAAAAGTGATGTAAATAAATAAATAATAATAATACTAATAATACAGTATAATAATATTAATTATAGTAGAGTCTCACTTATCCAAGCTAAACGGGCTGGCAGAAGCTTGGATAAGCGAATATCTTGGATAATAAGGAGGGATTAAGGAAAAGCCTATTCAACATCAAGTTAGGTTATGATTTTACAAATTAAGCACCAAAACATCATGTTGTACGACAAATTTGACAGAAAAAGTAGTTCAATATGCAGTAATGTTATGTTGTAATTACTGCATTGACGAATTTAGCACCAAAATATCACGATATATTGAACACATTGACTACAAAAATGGCTTGGATAATCCAGAGGCTTGGATAAGTGAGACTCTACTGTACATATTATATATACAGTGCTCCATGCAGTCATGCCGGCCACATGACCTTGGAGGTGTCTACGGACAACGCCGGCTCTTCGTCTTAGAAATGGAGATGAGCACCAACCCCTAGAGTCGGACACGACTGGACTTACCGTCAGGGGAAAACCTTTACCTTTTTTTACTGTAAATAAATAAGCTGAAGAGCCGGCATTGTTCGTCGATGTCTCCAAGGTGAGCGCCATGGAGGTTGGCAGAAGCTGGGGCTAACAGCGGGAGCTCACTCCGCTCCCCAGATTCGAATCGCCGGCATTTTGTTTAACCCGTTGTGCCACCGGGGGCTCCTCACATATAAAGAAACCGATGAAAAGAATGTAAAATAGTATCAAGGAGGGAAGAAGGTGGACGAGGCCGAAGAAAAGAAGGGACAGTATTGATTTGAATGGGATTTTCTCTAGCCAAAGCACTGAGGATTCATGGTTGGTTCTGCTTTGCTTCTAGGGCCGGAGAGTGAGTAAAGGAGAGAAAGAAAGAAAGAAGAGGAGGAGGAGGAGGCGTGGCGTGGGCCGTGGATTGTGGGCGCTGCTCTCTTCGGAGGATTACGGCACACGGCGCTGTCCGCGGTGCTGAAGCTGGAGAGGAAGGAAGGAGGAGAAGGAGAAGAAAGCCGAGCCGGAGAAGGAAGAGGAGGAGAGGAGCCAAGCGGGTTTCTCTTCAATCCCAAAGGAGAGAGGAAGGAAGGGCAGGAGACCCTGGAGGGGTCAACGGCGGAGAAAGCCCATCGTCCCCAAGAGAGACCCAGCCATGGCCATGAAGGGCTGGCCGGTGGTCCTGCTCTTCGCCGTCGCTGCTTTGGCTCTCCGGGATCAAGGTAAGAAGGCATTTCATTATTTCCATAATTTTATTGTGACAATATTTTCCATTATTTTTTTCGTTGCTTTCGATCCACCCTAAATCCATCTCTTTGTGGCAGAAAGACCATCCTTGGGTCGGTTTCCTTTTGCATTCCCTTCCAATGCCTATTATTATTAATAATAATAATAATAATAATAATAATAATAATAATAATAATAATAATAATATTGTTATTAATATTGCTTCGAAATATTGCTCAAAATGGTCTCAGTACGACCGAGCTCCTTTGATACAAAAAAAAATTTGGTGGCTCAGAGGCTGGTGTGTCTTTCTTTATGTGTCGATACCAATATATATAATATACGGCGTCCAAGAAAAGCACCTTTGCCATTGATTCTCCGTATAAACAATCTCGATGGATCGTGGCTTAAGGCTGACCCTTCTCGGTCCAAACTTCTTTCTCCAAGTTGCTCTTTTGTTTCTGCTTCATTCGGAGAAAGGATATTGTCTGGACTCCGATTGCCGTCGTGAAAAGTCCTTCGTTGATCCTTTTTATCACAAGCTTTATATACGCCGAATATTTTCCTTTTTTTAAATATTGCCTCGGATTAAAGGCTGGGAAGCTTTTCTCTGGTTCTTGTCATGAAGGTTTTTATCCATATTTTGCATGTTTGAAGATCAGAAAGCTTCTATATATCCCCTCCACAATATATATATATATATACACACATATATACATACATACATACATACAGATTTGGTTTTTATATGAAGGTTCGAAATCTCTCCAAAATCACCCTTTCTAATGTCTTTAGACGGCGGTTAATTAAAATCAATGCAGGTCGGGTCTCAATCGAGTCGGATTTTTTTTGCGGGTGGTGGAAAATATTCGCCTCGACGTTGTGAGGCGTCTCAATGTAAATTTCCATCCATGTGCATTGCCAGGACTCACAATGGTTTTGACTCACAATTAATTTGTGATTTGGGGGACACTCTCTCAGCCTTTGAGTTTGACGGATTTGCGATTTCGGAGCCTTCCTTTGAGGAATAACGCCGTCGCCGATTTGGTTGATGGCATGGATTGTGACTATGTGTTGCTGAAGACCAGAATCACTGCATGGCCATGTTCCAGAAGCACTCTCTCCTGACCTTTTGCCCACATCCTCAGAGTTTGTGCAGCATGTTGGAAACTAGGCAAGTGGGGTTTATATCTCTCTGGAACGTCCACAATGGAAGGCAATTGCAGTTGACCACCTTGATTAGCACTTGCAGCTTCAAAGCTTGGCTGCTTCCTGCCTGGGGGTAATCTTTTGTCGGGAGATGTTAACTGGCCCCGATTGTTCCTTCTCTGTCGGTTATTCGTAAATGAGCCTCGTTGGCCCGGATTTGAACCACTTCAATCCCACATCTCCTGGCGATGATGGGATTAGACTTGATCCCCTGAACCCAAGGATCGTTGTTATCAACGTGTCGGTAACGTTGACCTGGGTTCAATGGGTCCTTTCTGTCGTATGGGACGTTGTGGAGACGATTCTTCTCAGATGGAACAAGATTTGGACCAAAGGAAGGTGCTTTCTTCTCCAAACCAAGCCCAGGCTTCATCCTGGTTTAGCCAACTGGCCGTTGCGTCAGATGGATCCAGATTCGGACTCACAAACTTGGGCAGGAGGTCGAAGGCTTTCATGGCCAGAATTACTGTGAGTTTTCCGGGCTGTATGTCCATGTTCCAAAAGCATCCTCTCCTAACGTTTCACCCACATCTATGGCAGGAATTGTCAGATGCCTGCCATAGATGTGGGTGAAACATCAGGAGAGAATGCTTCTGGAACATGGCCATACAGCCCGGGAAACTCACAGCAACCCATTGGGCAGGAGGTCTACTCTAAATAATGGGATTCTGATCTATCTCAGTATCTCCCCTATCTATCATCTAATTATCTATCTTTTTCTCTATCTGTCTGTCTATCCATCTGCTTTTCTATCTATCTTACTATCATACCTTTCTCTCATCTATATATCCATCATCTCTCTAGCTACAGCTACCTATCTGTCATCTCTCTCTCACCGATCACTGTCCTATCTATCTATCTATCTATCTATCTATCTATCCATCCATCTATCCACTATCACCTTTTATTTATTATTATTTATTATTATTAGCTTCTATCTATCTATTATTATTACTATTATCTCCTATCTATTATCTCTATCAATAGTTACCTATGTCATCTCTCTCTCTCTCACCGATCATTCTATCCATCTATCCACTATCACCTTCTATTTATTATTTATTATTATTAGCTTCTATCTATCTATTATTATTATTATTATTATTATTATTATTATTATTATTATCTACTATCTATTATCTTTATTGATAGCTCCCTATCTGAAATCTCTCTCACACACCGATCACTGCCCTATCTATCTATCTATCTATCTATCCATCTATCATCTATCCACTATCACCTTCTATTTATTATTTCTGATTATTATTAGCTTCTATCTATTATTATTAATATTATCGACTATATTATCTTTATCAATAGCTACCTATCTGAAATCTCTCTCTCTCACCGATCACTGTCCTATCTGTCTATCTATCTATCTATCCATCCGTCTATCCACTATCACTTTCTATTTATTATTATTTATTATTATTAGCTTCTATCTATCTATCTATCTATTATTATTATTATCTACTATATTATCTTCATCAATAGCTACCTATCTGAAATCTCTCTCTCTCACCGATCACTGTCCTATCTATCTATCTATCTATCTATCTATCTATCTATCTATCTATCCACTATCACCTTCTATTTATTATTTCTGATTATTAGCTTCTATCTATCTATCTATCTATCTATTATTATTATTATTATTACTATTATCTCCTATCATCTCTATCAATAGCTACCTATCTGTCATATCTTTCTCTGACCTATCTATCTATCTATCTATCTATCCACTCTCACCTTCTATTATTATTATTTATTATTATGAGCTTCTATCTATTATTATTATCTACTATTATCTCTATCAATAGCTACCTATCTGTCATCTCTCTCTCTCACCGATCACTGTCCTATCTATCTATCTATCTATCTATCTATCTATCTATCTTTCTATCCATCTATCCACTATCACCTTCTATTTATTATTTATTATTATTTATTATTTTAGCTTCTATCTATCTATTATTATTATTAATATTATCTCCTATCTATTATCTCTGTCAATAGCTACCTATCTGTCATCTCTCTCTCTCACCGATCACTGTCCTATCTATCTATCTATCTATCTATCTATCTATCTATCTATCTATCTATCTTTCTATCCATCTATCCACTATCACCTTCTATTTATTATTTATTATTATTTATTATTTTAGCTTCTATCTATCTATTATTATTATTAATATTATCTCCTATCTATTATCTCTGTCAATAGCTACCTATCTGTCATCTCTCTCTTTCACCGATCACTGTCCTATCTATCTATCTATCTATCTATCTATCTATCTATCTATCTATCTATCTCTTTCTATCCATCTATCCACTATCACCTTCTATTTATTATTTATTATTATGAGCTTCTATCTATTATTATTATTATTATCTAATATCTATTATCTCTATCAATAGCTACCTATGTCCTCTCTCTCTCTCACTGATCACTGTCCTATCTATCTATCTAACTATCTATCTGTCTGTCTGTCTATCTTTCTTTCTATCCATCTATCCATCCACTATCACCCTTCTCTCATCTATCTACCTATCTGTCTATTATCTCTATCAATAACTACCTGCCATCTCTCTCTCATTGATCAGTCTATCCTATCATCTATCTATCTATCTATCGATCTATCGATCGATCTATCTATCTATCTATCTATCTATCTATCTATCTATCTATCCACCCATTTACTATAACCGTTCTCTCACCTGTCATTCTATCCATCTATTACCTCTCTCTGTATCTACCTATCTGTCCTTTCTCTGTCTCATTGATCACTGTCTTACCTGTCTGTCTGTCTGTCTATCTATCTATCTATCTATCTATCTATCTATCTATCTATCTATCAGTCCATCCATCCATTATCTCTATCTATAGTTACCTCTCTGTCATCTCTTTATCTGAGTTTGACCTATCTAGCTATCTGTTGTCGAAGGCTTTCATGGCCGGATTCACTGGGTTGCTGTGAGTTTTCCGAGCTGTCTGGCCATGTTCCAGAAGCATTCTCTCCTGATGTTTCACCCACATCTATGGCAGACATCCTCAGAGTTTGTGAGGTCTGTTGGAAACTAGGCAAGTGAGGTTTATGTATATACTCGAGTATAAGCCTGGTTTTTCAGCCCTTTTTTTAAGACTGAAAAAGCCCCCCTCGGCTTATACTCAGGTGAGGGTCCTGGTTGGCTTATTTTTGGGTCAGCTTATACTCAAGAATATATGGTACATTTATTATTTTTCTCTATTATTACTGGTATTATTACATTTATTATTTTTCTCTATTATTGTTGCTACTATTACATTTATTTTACTCTCTTATTATTATTATTATTATTATTATTAATAATAATAATAATAATAATAATAATAATAATAATAATAATAATACACTTATTATTTCACTCTGATCCTATTATTATTATTATTGCATTTATTATTTTCCGGTATTTATTATTACATGTATTATTTTCCTGCATTTATTATTATTATTATTATTATTATTATTATTATTATTATTACATGTATTATTTTACTCTATTATTATTAAAAGGATACATAAGTAAGCACATTTCCATTGAAGAAGATGAGAGTAATGATTTGACCAGAGTCGGAGAGTCTTATCTTAAATTTGAGCTTGATGTAAATATTCAAAAACATTTAACCTACTGAGGCCTCAATTAATGTCATTTTATCTATTTTTATTTCTGAAATTTCTGAAATTATACTGGAGTCAATGTTTTCCCAGGTTTTTTTGTGGTAGAATTAGGTGCCTCGGCTTATATTCGGGTCGGCTTATACTCGAGTATATACGGTATTTTTATTTCTGAAATTTACCACCCTCGGCCTATACTGGAGTCAATGTTTTCCCAGTTTTTTTGTGGTAAAATTAGGTGCCTCGGCTTATATTTGGGTCGGCTTATACTCGAGTATATACGGTATATATTACACCATTTTTTTAAATGTTCTGTTCCTGGTTTGAAAGTGTTATTTCCTGTTTAATTGTGCGGTCCTTACTTTGAAAGTTGTTGTTCTACTCTAGGTGTCTCGGCTTATATTCGGGTCGGCTTATAATCAAGTATATATGGTATATATTACACCATCTTTTTAATGTTCTGTTCTTGGTTTGAAAGTGTTCCTGTTTAATTGTGCGGTCCTTACTTTGAAAGTTGTTGTTCTACTCTAGGTACCTCAGCTTATACTCGGGTCGACTTATACACGAGTATATACGGTATATATTACAGCATTTTAAAAAATCTTCTGTTCCTGGTTTGAAAGTGTTATTTCCTGTTCAATTGTGTGTCCTTACTTTGAAAGTTGTTGTTCTACTCTAGGTGCCTCGGCTTATATTTGGGTCGGCTTATACTCGAGTATATACGGTATATATACCCCTAGGGGAGTGGCGGCATATAAGTTTAAATAATAAATAAATAAGTAAATAAATATATCTCCCGGGGTGGGAGAAAAAACTCTGATTTGTTGGAGGCCAGTGTGAATGTTGCAAATGGCCGGCTTGATTAGCATCGAATAGCCTTGCAGCTTCAGAGCCTGGCTGCTTTCTGCCTGGGGGAATTCTTTATCTATCTATCATCCCTCTCTCATCTATCTATCTATCCAACCATTATCTCTATCTATATCTATCTACCTCTCGCTCTAAATTGACCCATTCCATAGCCTATTTATCCAACCAGATAGATAGGTATTAACTCTCTCTCATCTGTCCATCACCCATTCTGTATTTTTGATCTCTCTCTCGTCTGTCCGTCCATCATCTCTTCCTCTCAGATCAATCTGTCGCCTCTCTCTCATCTATGTATCTCTCTATCACCTTTATCTCTCTCTCTCTCAAACAGAAAAGCAGATATTTTTGAGGAAACAGCACCCAGCGGTGGCTTTTGAGGGTGAAAGCCAAGCTTTGAAGGAAAGCCTTTCTTCTTCCCAATCTCTCTGGGTTGTTTAGGGTGAAAACAAAGTGATTTGTACATCTAGAGAGCCAACGGAATAGACGGATGGATGGATAAATAAATAGGAAGCCTATAGATAGATAGAAGGTGAAATTCACTGTTAAAGGGACAGGAACCTTCTCCAAGTCTCAGTGTGACAACCTTAAGGGACAGGGCCTTGTTAGTGGCTGCTCCAAACTAGAAATAATAATAATAATAATAATAATAAAAAAGTATTGGAAAATGAGCACGCAAAGATACTGTGGGACTTCCGAATCCAGACTGACAAAGTTCTGGAACACAACACACCAGATATCACAGTTGTGGAAAAGAACAAGGTTTGGATCATTGATGTTGCCATCCCGGGTGACAGTCGCGTTGACGAAAAACAACAGGAAAAACTCAGCCGCTATCAGGACCTCAAGACTGAACTTCAAAGACTCTGGCAGAAACCAGTGCAGGTGGTCCCGGTGGTGATCGGCACACTGGATACCGTGCCAAAAGATCTCAGCCGGCATTTGGCAACAATAGACATTGACAAAGTCATGACCTGCCAAGTGCAAAAGGCCACCCTGCTGGGATCTGCGCGCATCATCCGAAAATACATCACACAGTCCTAGACACTTGGGAAGTGTTCAACTTGTGATTTTGTGAAACGAAATCCAGCATATCTATCTTGTTTGCTGTGTCATACAATAAAATAATAATAATAATAATAATAATAATAATAATAATAATAATAATTTTATTTTTGTATGCCGCCTCCATCTCCCCAATGGGGACTCGGAGCAGCTCACACAGGGGCAAGCCCAATACAATCATATCATATTATAAAAACAACAGTTAAGACATCAGAGAATGCATTTAAAAAACAAATTAATAAGACATGATTTAAAACAGACATACTGTATATACTCAAGTATAAGCCTAGCTTTTCAGCCCTTTTTTAAGACTGAAAAAAACCCCTCGGCTTATACTCGGGTGAGGGTCCTGGTTGGCTTATATTTGGGTCAGCTTATACTCAAGAATATATGGTACATTGATTATTTTCCACAGATCGATAAATACTACTTGGTTGTTGTATGTTTTCCGGACTGTGTGGCCATGTTCCAGTAGTATTCTCTCCTGACATTTCGCCCACATCTATGGCAGGCATCCTCAGAGGTTGTGAGGTATGAGGATGCCTGCCATAGATGTGGGTGAAACGTCAGGAGAGAATGCTTCTGGAACACAGCCAGACAGCCCGGAAAACATACAACAACCCTGTGATCCTAGCCATGAAAGCCTTCGACAACACAAATACGACTTGGCTAGTTTCCAACAGACCTCACAACCTCTGAGGATACCCGCCATAGATGTGGGTGAAACGTCAGGAGATAATGCTTCTGGAACATGCTCATACAGTCCGGAAAACATACAACAACCCTGTGATCCTGGCCACAAAAGCCTTCGACAACACAAATTGGCTAGTTTCCAATAGACCTCACAACCTCTGCCATAAATGTGGGCGAAACGTCAGGAGAGAATGCTTCTGGAACATGGCCATACAGCCCGGAAAACGCACAACAACCCTGTGATCCCGGCCAGGAAAGCCTTCGACAACACAAATTGGCTAGTTTCCAACCTCTGCCATAAATGTGGGCGAAACGTCAGGAGAGAATGCTTCCGGAACATGGCCAGACAGCCTAGAAAACACACAACAACCCTGTGATCCCGGCCATGAAAGCCTTCGACAACACACATTGGCTAGTTTCCAACAGACCTCACAACCTCTGCCATAAATGTGGGCGAAACGTCAGGAGAGAATGCTTCTGGAACATGGCCATACAGCCCGGAAAACACACAACAACCCTGTGATCCCGGCCAGGAAAGCCTTCGACAACACAAATTGGCTAGTTTCCAACCTCTGCCATAAATGTGGGCGAAACGTCAGGAGAGAATGCTTCCGGAACATGGCCAGACAGCCTAGAAAACACACAACAACCCTGTGATCCCGGCCATGAAAGCCTTCGACAACACAAATTGGCTAGTTTCCAACAGATCTCACAACCTCTGCCATAAATGTGGGCGAAACGTCAGGAGAGAATGCTTCCGGAACATGGCCATACAGCCTGGAAAACATACAAAGTGTAGATTCAGGCTGTGCTAGGAATCTCCGTGCCAGGCTCCGGGAAGATTCTCATTTTCTCACCTCGGGTAATTCATTCCCTCTTCCTGCTCGGGCTGTATTACAAGCCGCGAAATAATACCGTCTCCTGACAGGTCCCCCTCGCCGTGATTTATCGACTCATACGGCTTTGAAATAATGCTTTTCCCGAGGGATCGGCGGATCGGTGTTTGTAGCACAGGTCAAAGGTCGGCCATGGCCGCCGAAATTACCTTTGGGGGAAAGGATGGCAATCTCTCTTTTTTGGGGGGAGGGTGTTTTAAAGACATTATAGCCGTCACTGGGCGACACAAGACACTCGGCCGCCTGGGATTGGGGGCCTAAGAGGATGGATTAGTCCCACTGAGAGCCATGCGTTGATTGACATCTGTGTCGAATCCCCATCCCATAATTGACTCACTAGATGTCCAGTCGACCTCA
Organism: Anolis carolinensis; assembly: GCF_035594765.1. NCBI lineage: Eukaryota > Metazoa > Chordata > Lepidosauria > Squamata > Anolidae > Anolis > Anolis carolinensis. The sequence goes on from NW_026943818.1 coordinate 21,518,118, forward strand.
ATGGATGTGGATGTAAACACACAAGAGGCAGAATATCCCATCGTCCACCTTGCCTCAAAGGAGAGAAGGCAATTAATTCCCTAATGATGCCGGATGGGGTGTAATGGTAGGGACAGCTCTGGTTATGAGATAGATAGATAGATAGATAGATAGATAGATAGATAGATAGATAGATAGATACTAGATACATATATATATATATATATACACAGAGAGAGAGAGAGAGAGAGAGAGAGAGATACATAGATAGATAGATAGATACATAGATAGATAGATAGATAGATAGATAGAGAGATACATACATAGATAGATAGAGATACATAGATAGAGAGAGAGAGAGATACATAGATACAGCCATACATAAATAGATAGATGGATAGATAGATAGATACATAGATAGAAAGATACATAGATAGATACATAGATAGATACATCCATAGATAGATAGATAGATAGATAGATACATAAATAGAGAGAGAAACATAGATAGATGAGAGAGATACATAGATACATCCATACATAGATAGATAGATACACAGAAAATAGAGAGAGATACATAGATACAGCCATACATAAATAGATAGATGGATAGATAGATACATAGATACATCCATAAATAGATACATAGAGATACATAGATAGATACATCCATCCATAGATAGATAGATAGATACATACATAGATAGACAGAAAGATAGATACATAGATACATCCATACATAGATAGATAGATAGATAGATAGATAGATAGATAGATAGATAGAGAAAGAGAGAAACATAGATAGATACATAGATACATCCATACATAGATAGATAGATACACAGAAAATAGAGAGAGAGATACAGCCATACATAAATAGATAGATGGATAGATAGATAGATACATAGATAGAAAGATACATAGATAGATACATAGATAGATACATCCATAGATAGATAGATAGATAGATAGATACATAAATAGAGAGAGAAACATAGATAGATACATAGAGAGAGATATATAGATACATAGATAGATACATCCATACATACATAGATAGATAGAAAGCTAGATACATAGATACATCCATAGATAGATAGATAGATAGATACATAAATAGAGAGAGAAACATAGATACATAGAGAGAGATACATAGATACATAGATAGATACATCCATACATAAATAGATAGATAGAAAGCTAGATACATAGATACATCCATAGATAGATAGATAGATAGATAGATAGATAGATAGATAGATACATACATACATACATACATACATACATAGATTCATCCATCCATAGATAGATAGATAGATAGATAGATAGATAGATAGAGAGATAGAGAGATACATCCATACATAGATAGATAGAGAGATACATAGAGAGAGAGAGAGAGAGAGACATAGATAGATAGATAGATAGATAGATAGATAGATAGATAGATAGATAGATAGATAGATAGATAGAGGGATAACATAGATATATAGATTCATCCATACATAAATAGATAGATAGAGAGATAGATACATAGATAGATACATAGATACATCCATACATAGATAGGTAGGTAGAGAGAGAGAGAGAGAGAGAGATACATCCATAGATAGATAGGTAGGTAGACAGACAGACAGACAGATGAATAGAAAATGACAGGGACAGATAAATAGACAAATGAGAGGCATGGATAGAGATAGGTAATGGATAGATGGATGGATGGAAAGATGAGAGACATATAGATCTAGATAGATGAGTAGATAGATAGATAGATAGATAGATAGATAGATAGATAGGGAAAAAGAAGATGATAGATAATGCAGATGGATGATTAGATTGGTAGACAGAAGATGGTAGATACAGAGAGACGGAGATAGTTGATAGACTGATAGAAGGCAGAGAGATTATATATAGCATATGATTGACAGATCGATCGATTGATAGGGAGAAAGAGAGGATATGTTAAAAATGACAGACTGACAGATACATAGACAAAATGCGAGGCAGAGATAGAGATAGGTAATGGATAGATGGATGGGAGATCTAGATAGATGAGTCGATTGATTGGTCAATTGATTGATTGATCAATAGAAGAAGAGAGAGAAGATAGAGAGAGAGAGAGAGAGAGATAGTGCAGATGGGTGATAAGATAGATTGACAGACAGATGGTGGAGATGATATTTATTTATTTACTTACAGTATTTATATTTATTATTATTATTTTATTTTATTTACAGCATTTATATTCCGCCCTTCTCACCCCGAAGGGGACTCAGGGCGGATCACATTACACATACAGGCAAACATTCAATGCCTTTTAACATAGAACAAAGACAAGACAAACATAGGCTCCGAGCGGGCCTCGAACTCATGACCTCCTGGTCAGAGTGATTCATTGCAGCTGGTTGCAGCTGTCTTGCTCTCCAGCCTGCGCCACAGCCCGGGCCCTTCTTACTCAGGGCGGATCACAGAATATACATATGCGGCAAACATTCAATCTATATATATAAAAGGGTAATGAAATTTGGGCCTAGAAGTAAACAACAAAACTAAACATCCCAGAAACACGAAACTTGACAACAGAACCTAGTGGCCTTGCCGCTAGGTTCCTACCATGAAACCGAACATCTCCAACTGAATCAGGACCTAAGAAAGCCCCCAAACCAGGAAAAATGAACCGCGCATGCGCCAAACACAAATCGGAGATGTAGGCGGATAGATAGATGAGTGATCGGGTTCGTCTCGCAGGTCGGCGCCTTGTCTCCTTTGGGTCTCTTGCCTCGTTCCTTGAGGCTCCCTAAAGCCGCTCCTGCGTTGTGTGTTTAAGGCATAATGACGCATAATTGGAGGGCTTTTCTTTCCAGGAGGCTTGACTTTGAGGCTGAGTGCGCTGAGCGATCCCACGGATTGCTAAAAATACCACCACGGCTCCCTGGCGAAGGAACCGACGACGACGGCATTAATTGCTCTCCAAACGTAATCCCGGTTTGCCCTCCGGAAAGCGGATTAGAACGAGGCCCTCTGACCCCAAGGGCCCCAGAAGCGAAGAGGAGCCTGGAAACCACCTTTTTTTCAGCCTCATTTGCCGCTTCCTCCTCGGCCTCGGGCAGCAAAGTGTTTGGGGACAGCCCCGTCGATGAGACAGAACCGTATTTCAGAATATCTTCAAATCGTGGCTTGGGCTTTTCACAGCCTCCTTCCGTTCACTCTGTTTCGTTCTCTCTTTTTTACGTCTGTCAATATCGCTCACCGCCAAAACTGTAACAAGGTCCCAGACAATGTCGCCCTTGGGCATTCGTGCTTTGCCTTCTCTGTGTCTCCTTTTCCTGCCAATCAGATTCCCCTTCGGCCGCGAAATCTCCCTCTGGGTGCGTCTACGCAGTGGGATTAATACAGTTTGGCACCACTTTGATTTCTGGGGTCGAAAGAGGCCTTTATCCATCTCTGCCAGTGCTATTCCATGGCATTGAGACCCAAGTTCGAGTCTGGGCCCAGCCATGGAAACCTATTGAGTGATTTTAAGCGAGTCGCACTCTCTCAGCCTCAGAAAACCCCATGATACGTTTGCCTTAGAGTCACCATAGAGGCAGGAATAAAGGGATGAGATACAATAGATCAGTGATTCCCAAAGTGTGGGCGCTGCAGCGATCCAGGGGGCCGGTGATGGTATCTATTAGGACACGGGGGTGGGGACTCTTCCCAAGTGCCCGAGACAGGGCTGAGCACCTGAAACGCCTGCTAGGACACAGGGGGTGGAACTAGAGGAGTGGCCTTTTAGGACACACAGGGGGTGGAGCTAAAGGAGTGGGCGTGGCTTCTTCCCAAGAGCCTGAGACAGGGCTGAGCCTCTATATTTCTCCTGAGAGGCCTTTTAGGACTAAAGGGCGGGGCTAGGGGCGGGAGCGGGGCCTCTTCCCAAGTGCCGGAGACAGGGCTCAGCATCTAAGGTACCTGTTAGGACACACAGGGGGTGGAGCTAAAGGAGTGGGCGTGGCTTCTTCCCAAGAGCCTGAGATAGGGCTGAGCCTCTATACCTCTCCTGAGAGGCCTTTTAGGACTAAAGGACGGGGCTAGGGGCGGGGACTCTTCTCAAGAGTCTTTGTATACCTCCCCTGAGGTGCTTGTTAGAACACGGGGGTGGGGTTTAGAGGCCCCGCCCATCCTCTAGCCCCACCCTTCCTTCCAAGAGCCTGAGACAGGGCTGAGCCTCTATACCTCACCTGAGAGGCCCTTTAGGACTTCCCAAGAGCCTCTGTATACCTCCCCTGAGGCGCTTGTTAGAACACGGGGGCGGGGTATAGAGGTTCAGCCCCATCAGACACTTGGGAAGAGGCCCCACCCCTCCTCTAGCCCCGCCCCCTGTGTCCTGGCAGGCGCCGCAGGACAGGGATAGAAGCTCAGCCCTACCTCAGAGCTCGTAACTCCGCCCATCCCAGTCCTGGCCACCCATTTGTGGCCCCGTCCACTTCCCCCTCCCCCTCCCAGCCCTGTATCTTGGACTAGGGGCGAAGCTCAGCCCCGCCCTCTTGAGCAGGAGCCACGCCCACCCCTCTTAGCCACACCCCCTTTCTAAAGGGTGCTAAGTAATATTTTTTCCGGAAAGGGGGTGGCAGGCCAAATAAGTTAGATAGATGGATGAATAGATGTGAGTTTGAATCCCCACTCATCTATACAAACCCCACAAAGTCACACTCTTGTGGCCTCAGAGGAAGGCAACAACAATAGGATAGTGGCCGTATTTAATGGCGTTCAGAAGGAGAGGGGATACGGTTCATGTTTCCCATTGCTTTCTTCCTGTCCATGCGAAGGGATTTTTCGTGTTTTCGGCGAAGTCGCCATCACGGCAGCATTTAATTCTGCACCAAATTGGGCCGGATTAAGGGAGTTGCCCTCCTCATTGCTGGCGCTTAGGCCTTCATCCTCTTTCCCGCTCTTAATTGGGACTTGTCGGAGGAAGGAGACTTTCAGACTGGATATAAATCCTCCATTTGATCGCTGCCGATCAGTTAAAGCCTGGATTTCCACCCTAAAGGTCCCTAAAGGAGGGATGTGTGGTTTCTTTTATTATTATTATTACTATTATTATTATTATTATCTCATCAATGTGATTAGCATTTGCTTACCCAAGATCCATCAACAGAGGAGGCAGGAGATGATGGAACTGGCCAACGTCTGGCGGGGCCTCTTCCTGAGTAACTGATGGGGCTGAACTTCTGTACCCCGCCCCCGTGTTCTAACAAGCGTCTCAGGGGAGGTATACAGAGGCCCTTTAGTCCTAAAAGGCCTCTCAGGAGAGGTATAGAGGCTCAGCCCTGTCTCAGGCTCTTGGGAAGAAGCCACGCCCACTCCTTTAGCTCCACCCCCTGTGTGTCCTAACAGGCACCTTAGGTGCTCAGCCCTGTCTCCGGCACTTGGGAAGAGGCTCCGCTCCCGCCCTTAGCCCCGCCCTTTAGTCCTAAAAGACCTCTCAGGAGGGATATAGAGGCTCAGCCCTATCTCAGGCTCTTGGAAGGAGGCCCTGTCCACACGCCTAGCCCCACCTTTTAGTCCTAAAAGACCTCTCAGGAGGGATATAGAGGCTCAGCCCTATCTCAGGCTCTTGGAAGGAGGCCCTGTCCACACCCCTAGCCCCACCTTTTAGTCCTAAAAGACCTCTCAGGAGGGATATAGAGGCTCAGCCCTATCTCAGGCTCTTGGAAGGAGGCCCTGTCCCCACCCCTAGCCCCACCCTTTAGTCCTAAAAGACCTCTCAGGAGGGATATAGAGGCTCAGCCCTATCTCAGGCTCTTGAAAGGAGGCCCTGTCCCCGCCCCTAGCCCCACCTTTTAGTCCTAAAAGACCTCTCAGGAGGGATATAGAGGCTCAGCCCTATCTCAGGCTCTTGGAAGGAGGCCCTGTCCACACCCCTAGCCCCACCCTTTAGTCCTAAAAGACCTCTCAGGAGAAATATAGAGGCTCAGCCCTGTCTCGGGCTCTTGGAAGGAGGCCCTGTCCACACGCCTAGCCCCACCTTTTAGTCCTAAAAGACCTCTCAGGAGGGATATAGAGGCTCAGCCCTATCTCAGGCTCTTGGAAGGAGGCCCTGTCCACACCCCTAGCCCCACCTTTTAGTCCTAAAAGACCTCTCAGGAGGGATATAGAGGCTCAGCCCTATCTCAGGCTCTTGGAAGGAGGCCCTGTCCCCACCCCTAGCCCCACCCTTTAGTCCTAAAAGACCTCTCAGGAGGGATATAGAGGCTCAGGCCTATCTCAGGCTCTTGGAAGGAGGCCCTGTCCACACCCATAGCCCCACCCTTTAGTCCTAAAAGACCTCTCAGGAGGGATATAGAGGCTCAGCCCTATCTCAGGCTCTTGGAAGGAGGCCCTGTCCACACCCCTAGCCCCACCTTTTAGTCCTAAAAGGCCTCTCAGGAGAAATATAGAGGCTCAGCCCTGTCTCGGGCTCTTGGAAGGAGGCCCCGCCCCCTTCCCTAGCTCCGCCCTCTGTGTCCCAACAAGCGCCTCAGGAGAGATATAGATTGACCAGTGAGGACCTGGAGATGATGCAAGCAGACCGTTGAGGACCTCGAAAATCCCACTGCAAATGTTGTACCAAGTTGTCCTTCAGCTGGGTAGTGCTTTGCGACTTGCATGAACTTTGAAGGAGGACTTGTCTTGTCAAACCCGTCAAACTGGGATCCACAGGAGGCCTCCTTCCCTTTGCTACAGCCTTTGCTTCTTTCTGCCGGAGGAGGTCATCCAAGGACGCGGTTTGCCGCTGCTCCGGTCCCGGCGGACGGAGGCGGCTAATGGAGGTCACGCCACGTGGAAACGTTCCTCTCTGTCTGCATTTGCACCTTGGAGCCCTTTGTTTGGCACAGCACGACAACGCCACCGTTCTGCCTGTATTCATCAGCTAGGTCTCTCTGTTGCCTTTCCCATCGCAAAGCCCATCGTCCTGGCAATCGGGCAGTTTGGGGACTTAAGGCAATGGAGCCGGGAAAGAAAAACGCCAAGGGCCCCGTGACGTCAAAGCGCCATATGTCGCCCGGAGGATTAATCATCCCAGCGCTACGCAGAAAGAAGAATGAAGGGAGAGAGGGAAAAAAGAAGGAAAACAAGACCTTTCGGGGCATATTTTACGTGTGGGATTTGAGCCAAGATTGGGTTGAATGTAAACAGCATCCACAGAGATGCACTGGAGGACCAAGCGAGGGCTAGTGAGGTTTCTCTAGGCATTTCTTAGGTCCTTTATTACATGCTTGTGCCAGAGGTTGGCCATAGAGTGCAAATAATAATAATAATAATATTGGGAAGTGTTCAACTTGCGATTTTGTGATATGAAATTCAGCATATCTATCTTGTTTGCTGTGTCATACTATGTCGTCGTGTCAAATAATAATAATAGTAATAATAATAATAATAATAATAATAATAATAATAATACATCACACAGTCCTAGACACTTGGGAAGTGTTCGACTTGTGACTTTGATACGAAATCCAGCATATCTATCTTGTTTGCTGTGTCATAATAAAATAATAATATTAATAATAATATTAATAATAATAATGGGAAGTGTTCGACTGGCGATTTTGTGAAATAAAATCCAGTATATATATCTTGTTTGCTGTGTCATACTATGTCGTTGTGTCAATAATAATAATAATAATAATAATAATAATAATAATAATACATCACACAGTCCTAGACACTTGGGAAGTGTTCGACTTGTGATTTATCTCTTACCATCCAAGTTCCGGTTGTTGTAGAACTCATCGTAACAAGCTAGAGGGAAATATATGTGCATCATTGTTGGTATATAAATAATAATAATAATAACTGCAAAAGGCCACCCGACTGGGATCTGCGTGCATCATCCGAAAATACATCACACAGTCCTAGACACTTGGGAAGTGTTCGACGTATGATTTTGTGATATGAAATCCAGCATATCTATCTTGTTTGCTGTGTCATAATAAAATAATAATAATAATAATAATAATAATAATAATAATAATGGGAAGTGTTCGACTTGTGATTTTGTGATATGAAATCCAGCATATCTATCTTGTTTGCTGTGTCATAATAAAATAATAATAATAATAATAATAATAATAATAATAATAATGGGAAGTGTTCGACTTGTGGTTTTGTGATATGAAATCCAGCATATCTATCTTGTTTGCTGTGTCATAATAAAATAATAATAATAATAATAATAATAATAATAATAATAATAATAATAATGGGAAGTGTTCGACTTGTGATTTTGTGATATGAAATCCAGCATATCTATCTTGTTTGCTGTGTCATAATAAAATAATAATAATAATAATAATAATAATAATAATGGGAAGTGTTCGACTTGTGATTTTGTGATATGAAATCCAGCATATCTATCTTGTTTGCTGTGTCATACTATGTCGTCGTGTCAATAATAATAATAATAATAATAATAATAATAATAATATAGCATTCAAAAGGAAGGAGGCTGGGCTTGGGAAGCCTGCTGCAGCGCTTAATGGTTTTTAATGAGCAATTACCTTCTGCTGTTGCCTTAATTTCTGAATATCAGTAAAGTTAATTAAACCCAGCGTGTGTTGTTCAAAGGCGGGAGGGCTCTCTGGCATGTTGGATCCTGGGAGTTGTAGTATGCGGTCTTGGGAAACTACAATTCCCAAGAGGTAGAGAGATAGATGGCTAGACAGAAAGATAGATGGATGGATGGATAGATGGATAGAAGGATAGATAGATAGATAGATGGATGGATGGATGGATGGATGGATGGATGGATAGATGGATAGATGGATAGATGGAAAGATGGAAAGATGGAAAGATGGAAAGATGGAAAGATGGAAAGATGGATAGATGGATAGATAGATAGATAGATAGATAGATAGATAGATAGATAGATGGATGGATGGATGGATGGATGGATGGATGGATGGATGGATGGATGGATGGATAGATGATAGATAGGGTGGATAGATGGATGAATAGATGGATAGATGGAAAGATGGATAGATGGATAGATAGATGGATAGATGGATGGATGGATGGATGGATGGATGGATAGATGGATAGATGGATAGATGGAAAGATGGATGGAGGATGGATAGATGGAAAGATGGATAGATGGATAGATGGAAAGATAGATGGATGGATAGATGGATAGATGGAAAGATGGATAGATGGAAAGATGGAAAGATAGATGGATGGATGGATGGATGGATGGATGGATGGATGGATGGATAGATAGATAGATAGATAGATAGATAGATAGATAGATAGACAGACAGACAGACAGACGGATAAACGGATGGATGGATGGATGGATGGATAGATGGAAAGATGGATTGATGGAAAGATGGATAGATGGATTGATAGATAGATAGATAGATAGATAGATAGATAGATAGATAGATAGATAGATACATGGATGGATAGATGGATAGATGGATAGATGTTAAATTAGGCGGCCTTTGTTTCCATTCCAACCCGGCGGTTGGAGACGATGATGCTTTGGATGCAGACGGTAATGAAGCCGCCAGAGAGAAAAAAGCAAAACAAAGAGAGTCGGGAAGCCAAAGGAAACCCGGCGCTGACTTCGAGAGCGTCTCGTTTTTTCCTCGCGCCGTCACAAAGGTTCCTATATATATATATATATATATCCCTCTCTCTCGAGAAGAGATACGCAAATATTTTCACAAGCGTCGCCCTCGAGAACAAAGCGTGTCTTTTGAGCTCCCGAGTCACTGTTTTGGATCCCCCGGCTTTCATTTCCGAGCCTCCTTTTAAGAAGGAATCAGATAAGATTGTTGAACCCGAGCCGGGGATGTGACGCTGCAGCGGAAAAGCCGAATACCGTTTTGACTGGTATTAATCGCCACCCATAATCCCACGATAATATGGTTCTGTTTGGTTTCCGGGGGCGTCGTCTCACGACAAGCTTTGGGGTCCCAAGGGCGGTGTGTGCGCCTAAATCCGTCGCGGCGCTCGGCCTTGGCAGGCCTCCATGTCAGCAGCTGGGGCGTCTGTCACTCCGCAGACGGAAAAGAAGCGTTTAAGGAAAAGAAAGCCAGCTGGTGGGATTTTCGGAAACAAAGGCAGCCACGGATCCAAGGATTCGGGGTCTTTTCCTTCTTGAGGCTGAGATTGTGTGGCTCAGCTCTCACTTTTGGTTTGGGTTTTGTTACTGTGTGCATTTTTTGGAGAGTGATGCTCCCCCAAATGAGATTCGAACGAAGGCCCGATGTGGAAAATGTAATGCAACGGCTACTATATGTTGGAGGGCTTTTGCTTGGAGTCGTTGTCCTCCTCCTCCTCCTTTCCTTGAGTCGCCGGGAAGGTCAATTGCCTGGCAGCGCCGACTGGCTTATCTCTCGCACACAAGGCCCACCACGAGGGGATCCGGGCAGGAAGGGAGGGGAAGGACAAGGAACGGGGAAGGAATAAAACCACACAGGGCCACGAGGAAGGAGGCATTCGCGGTCCTCCTTTGTTTCGGAGGCATCAAGGTATTTCAGGGCTCCGAACTAGAACAGTTTGAGGGTCAAAAGGCAATACGGTTCTATGGCTGAGCGGGGATTCGAACCCAGGACTCCAGAGGCAGAATCTGGCACCTGGATAGAGAGAGGAATTGCATGTTTTAGGATGTTTTTGGACAGTGGTTCCCAAACTTATTTGGCCTGCTGACCCCTTTCCAGAAAAAATATGACTCAGCGCCGCCTGGAAAAGGGGGCGTGGCTTAGAGGGGTGGGCGTGGCTCCTGCTCAAGAGGGCGGGGCTGAGCCTAGTCCAAGATGCAGACCTGGGAGGGAGAGGTGGGCGGGGCCACAAATGGTGGCCAGGACTGGGATGGGCGGAGTTACGAGCTCTGAGGTAGGGCTGAGCTTCTATCCCTGTACAGCAGCGCCTGCCAGGAGACAGGGGTGGGGTTAGAGGATGGGCGGGGCCTCTCTACCCCACCCCCATGTTCTAACAAGCGCCTCAGGGGAGGTATACAGAGGCTCTTGGGAAGAGGCCCCGCCTCCACCCCAGCCCCACCTTTTAGTCCTAAAAGACCTCTCAGGAGGGATATAGAGGCTCAGCCCTATCTCAGGCTCTTGGAAGGAGGCCCCGTCCCCACCCCTAGCCCCACCCTTTAGTCCTAAAAGACCTCTCAGGAGGGCTATAGAGGCTCAGCCCTATCTCAGGTTCTTGGAAGGGGGCCCTGTCCCCACCCCTAGCCCCACCCTTTAATCCTAAAAGACCTCTCAGGAGGGATATAGAAGCTCAGTCCTATCTCAGGCTCTTGGAAGGAGGCCCCGTCCCCACCCCTAGCCCCACCTTTAGTCCTAAAAGACCTCTCAGGAGGGATATAGAGGCACAGCCCTATCTCAGACTCTTTGAAGGAGGCCCCGTCCCCACTCCTAGCCCCACCCTTTAGTCCTAAAAGACCTCTCGGGAGGGATATAGAGGCTCAGCCCTATCTCAGGCTCTTGGAAGGAGGCCCTGTCCCCACCCCTAGCCCCACCCTTTAGTCCTAAAAGACCTGTCAGGAGGGATATAGAGGCTCAGCCCTATCACAGGCTCTTGGAAGGAAGCCCTGTCCACACCCCTAGCCCCACCCTTTAGTCCTAAAAGACCTCTCAGGAGGGATATAGAGGTTCAGCCCTGTCTCGGGCTCTTGGAAGGAGGCCCCGCCCCCACCCCTAGCCCCCCCTTTAGTCCTAAAAGACCTCTCAGGAGGGATATAGAGGCTCAGGCCTATCTCAGGCTCTTGGAAGGAGGCCCTGTCCCCACCCCTAGCCCCACCCTTTAGTCCTAAAAGACCTCCAGGAGGGATATAGAGGCTCAGCCCTATCTCAGACTCTTGGAAGGAGGCCCCGCCCCCACCCCTAGCCCCCCCTTTAGTCCTAAAAGACCTCTCAGGAGGGATATAGAGGCTCAGCCCTGTCCCGGGCTCTTGGAAGGAGGCATTTGCTCCTCAGGGAAAGGCACGAAATTGGGATTTTGTGGGTCGAAGGGGTGGCAGGAAGGGCCTGGGGCTTCCGCTGGCAGTCCGCCCGGCCTTCGGGGAGGCAAATTTGAGCCCCGGATGTGTCTATTTAGATGTAATTTTGGTCCTCCTGGAGGCAGCACAGCTCCATGACTCTCCAGATCCGTATTTCTATTTTATGAGGGAGGAGAAAAACGGAAACGTCTGGGAAGAAGGCATACATTAGGCGAATAGGCATCCCTAATGCCCGCCTGGGGGAAGTCATGGAAATTAAAGGGAATTTCTGAATGGCTTATTTAAAACGAGGCGGAAAAATAACACAGAGTAGAATAGATGCGGAACGAATGCGGATTCGATACGGATTCATCCGGATGCTCAGAACATTCTTCGAAGGGGGCTCTAGGTCGTGCCTGCCTTTTTCTACTAATTTGGCATGCTTAATTAATTGATCTCATCATCTCTATCCAGCATGGAATGCATCACCATCATCCCCACCCAACACACTCATTGCGGGTTGCATCTCCCATTATCCCTATCCAACACATTCATTTGGAATCACATCTCCCATCATCCCTATCCAACACATTCATTTGAGATCACATCTCCCATCATCCCTATCCAACACATTCATTTGGAGTCACATCTCCCATCATCCCTATCCAACACATTCATTTGGAGTCACATCTCCCATCATCCCTATCCAACACATTCATTTGAGATCACATCTCCCATCATCCCTATCCAACACATTCATTTGGAGTCACATCTCCCATCATCCCTATCCAACACATTCATTTGGAGTCACATCTCCCATCATCCTTATCCAACCCAAATGCTTTGAATTGCATCTCCCATCATCCTTATCCAACACTTTCATGTGGAACTGCACTTTCCATCATCCCGGTTGAATCCAAATGCTTTGAATCACATCTCCCATCATTCTTACCCAAGACATTCATTTGGAATCACATCTCCCATCATCCCTATCCAACCCAAATGCTTTGAATCGCATCTCCCATCATCCTTATCCAACACTTTCATGTGGAACTGCACTTTCCATCATCCTGGTTGAATCCAAGTGCTTTGAATCACATCTCCCATCATTCTTATCCAAGACATTCATTTGGAATCACATCTCCCATCATCCCTATCCAACCCAAATGCTTTGAATCGCATCTCCCATCATCCTTATCCAACACTTTCATGTGGAACTGCACTTTCCATCATCCTGGTTGAATCCAAGTGCTTTGAATCACATCTCCCATCATTCTTATCCAAGACATTCATTTGGAATCACATCTCCCATCATCCCTATCCAACCCAAATGCTTTGAATCGCATCTCCCATCATCCTTATCCAACACTTTCATGTGGAACTGCACTTTCCATCATCCCAGTTGAATCCAAATGCTTTGAATCGCATCTCCCATCATCCTTATCCAACACTTTCATGTGGAACTGCACTTTCCATCATCCTGGTTGAATCCAAATACTTTGAATCACATCTCCCATCATTCTTATCCAACACATTCATTTGGGATCACATCTCCCATCATCCCTAGCCAACCCAAATGCTTTGAATCGCATCTCCCATCATCCTTATCCTACACTTTCATGTGGAACTGCACTTTCCATCATCCCGGTTGAATCCAAATGCTTTGAATCGCATCTCCTGCCATCCTTATCTAAGACATTCATTTGGGATCAGATCTCCCATCATCCCTATCCAACCCAAATGCTTTGAATCGCATCTCCTGCCATCCTTATCTAAGACATTCATTTGGGATCAGATCTCCCATCACCCCCAGCCATCGAATTGACAAAGAGCAGAGAGTTCAGAACCCGCTTTGCGGTGTCGTTGGAGAAAAGATCAAACCGGAGAAAGAAAAGTCCAATTTGAGCGTTTTTTTCCCCTCTCCTCTCGAGTGACATGAAGAACCAAGAAGCAGAGAAGTCACCCAATTAAAGTGATTGGCAGCCGGGACGGAGCGGCTCCGCGGGTTCCTTCAGAGTTGAAAGGAGAGAAAGTTTGGAAGGGAAAAAAATTACAAAAAAGAAGATTTCGGCCCGAAATAGAACCTCCCTGTTCAGTGGCAGTTTACCTTACTGGGACTCCAATCCCAATGAGGTCAAATGAGGACATTAGGAAGATATTCTTGGTCATCAGGACTATATAGGGCTGGACTAGATGGACTTTGGGGGTCTCATCTGACAAAGCCAGCATGATGGGTGTGATAGTCCAACGCATCCAACGCCATTGGATTGTCAGCACCAGCTTCCTATTATGCAAATATAATAAAGAGTGCATATATTATGCAAATCAAAGAGAATATTAATATTGATAATATTATAATGTAGTACAATATTATACTAATAATAATACAATATAATAATAATTATATCTATATATATAAAAGAGTAATGGTGTCCGTTCCTCCCACTAAACAACAAAAGTACAAGCCCCAGAACCTAGACATTTGGCAACACAACCCACCATCCTTGCCCCTAGGTTCCGACAACAAAAAGAAAAGAAAAATAAAGTCCTAATTAGAGGGAGAGAAATAATTGTTTTTATCCAATTGCTGCCAGTTAGAAGGCTAAGCTCTGCCCACTTGGTCTCCTAGCAACCCACTCAGCCAAGTGTTAATAAAAGAATAAAAAATAAAATAAATACAAATGATACAATAAAAAATAATAATAAAACACTAAAATAATTAAAAACACTAAAAAATTAATACAATAACATACTATAATAACAAAATAACTAAAAATAATACAAGAAAATAATAAAATATAATAAATAAAAAAGATAAGTTACAATAAAATTAATTAAAAAATACAAATAACGTCAAATAAAAATTCCACAACAATTTTTAACCAATACCACCACCACTTTGCCACAGCAACGCGTGGCCGGGCACAGCTAGTATATATATATATAAAAACATTCTGACCAAACTGCGAAACTACACACCCAAAATCCACGAAACTTGGCCACAAAAGACGTGGTCATTTCCGCTGTGTTTAGACATCAAAAAAACAAGAAAAATAAAGTCCTAATTAGCGGGAGAGGAATAATTGTTTTTTTTCCCCATTGATGCCAGTTAGAATGCAAAGCTCCGCTCACTTTGTCTCCTAGCAACCTACTCAGCCCAGGGGACAGGCAGAGTTAGGCCTCACTTAGGCCTCTTCCACACTGCCTATAAAATACAGATTATCAGATTTGAACTGGATTATATGGCAGTGTAGACTCAAGGCCCTTCAACACAGCTATATAACCCATTTATAATCTTATATTATCTGCTTTGAACTGGTTTATCTTGAGTCCACACTGCCATATAATCCACTTCAGTGTGCATTTCATACAGCTGTGTAGAAGGAGCCTCATATAATATATAATACTAGCTGTGCCCGGCCACGTGTTGCTGTGGCTAGGACTTAATTTTACTTTTCTTTTTGTTGTATGAACGTAGAGGTGTGGATGAGAGGTTGTGCTGTCAATTTTCAAGGTTGTGGGGCGTTTAGTTTAGTTGTTTTGTCCGGTGCCGTGATTCCATTACCCTTTTATATATATATATACTAGCTGTGCCCGGCCACGCGTTGCTGTGGCAAAGTGGTGGTGGTATTGGTTAAAAAATGTTGTGTAATTTTTATTTGATGTTATTTGCAATTTTTTATTAATTTTATTGTAAGTTATATTTTTATTTATTATATTTTATTATTTTGTTGTATTATTTTTAGTTATTTTCTGTTATTATAATATTTTATTGTATTAATTTTTAGTGTTTTTTATTATTTTTATTGGGTTGCTAGGAGACCAAGTTGGAGGAGCTTAGCCTTCTAACTGGCAGCAATTGGATAAAAGCAATTATTCCTCTCTCTCTAATTAGGACTTTATTTTTCCTTTCTTTTTGTTGTATCAACCTAGAGGCGTGGATGATGGGTTGTGTTGTCAAATTTCGAGGTTGGAGGGCCTGTAGTTTTGTTGTTTTGTGGGTCGCCGTGATGCCATCACTCTTTTATATATATATAGATAGATGTTAGGAAAGAATAGGAAAGGGTTAAGGGAGAGGCGGTGGGCCTCTCTGGAATATTCAAACCGCAAGGACTAGAAACTTGACATTCACTCGGCGGGAAAGCGTCTCCTTTTCCATGCCAAAACTCATCTTTTTCCCAGGCTCGGATCTTTCAAAATAATGAGGACAAAAAATACATATATATCTATATCTTCCTCCGCTTCGGAGCGGAAAAGATAAATATCAGAGTCAGCAGATATAAATGGAGAAAGCGGCCGGGGAAACTTCTCCTGGAGGTTTTTAAAATATTCTTTGTTCATCAATTTGTCGGGGAAGAGGCAGCTGGCCAGGTAGCGGAATTTAAATAAGTTGAAATAAATTTGCATAGTTCAAAGACGCCGAGATCCATGATAAAAGAGGCAAAGTTTCCGTTGATAGAGAAGGAAAACCTCAACGCTAACCAACGGGGAGAAAGAGAGGTTTGTTTTACTGTTTTCTTTTTGGCGAGAACTGCCACTCCCATCATCCCCTAATGGGTTGATGGATCCTGTAGAATAACAACATCAAAAACAGCAATAACAACAACAAGATAGACATGCTGGATTTCGTATCACAAAATCACAAGTCGAACACTTCCCAAGTGTCTAGGACTGTGTGATGTACTATTATACATTATTATTATTATTATTATTATTATTATTATTATTATTATTATTATTACTACTATTGTATGACACAGCAAACAAGATAGATATGCTGGATTTCGTATCACAAAATCACAAGCCGAACACTTCTCAAGTGTCTAGGACTGTGTGATGTATTATTATTATTATTATTATTATTATTATTATTATTATTATTATTATTATTATTATTATTTTATTATTATGACACAGCAAACAAGATAGATATGCTGGATTTCGTATCACAAAATCACAAGCCGAACACTTCCCAAGTGTCTAGGACTGTGTGATGTACTATTATTGTTATTATTATTATTATTGACACAACGACGTTGTATGACACAGCAAACAAGATAGATATGCTGGATTTCGTATCAAAATATCACAAGCCGAACACTTCCCAAGTGTCTAGGACTGTGTGATGTATTTTCGGATGATGCGTGCAGATCCCAGTCGGGTGGCCTTTTGCAGTTGGCAGATCGTAATGTTGTCAATGTCTATTGTATCCAAATGCTGGCTGAGATCTTTTGGCACGGCACCCAGTGTGCCCATCACCACCGGGACCACCTGCACTGGTTTCTGCCAGAGTCTTTGAAGTTCAATCTTGAGGTCCTGATAGCGGCTGAGTTTTTCCTGTTGTTTTTCACCTGGGATGGCAACATCAATGATCCAAACCTTTTTCTTTTCCACAACTGTGATGTCTGGTGTGTTGTGTTCCAGAACTTTGTCAGTCTGGATTCGGAAGTCCCACAGTATCTTTGCGTGCTCATTTTCCAATACTTTTGCAGGTTTGTGATCCCACCAGTTCTTTCCTGCTGGGAGGTGGTACTTGAGGCATAAGTTCCAATGAATCATTTGGGCCACATAATTGTGCTTCTGCTTGTAGTCTGTCTGTGTGATTTTCTTACAGCCGCTGAGGATATGATTAATGGTTTCGTCGGTTTCCTTGCACAGTCTGCATTTTGGGTCATCAGCTGATTTTTCGATCTTGGCCTTGATCGCATTTGTTCTGATGTCTTGCTCCTGGGCTGCAAGGATCAGGCCTTCTGTCTCCTTCTTCAGGGTCCCATTCGTGAGCCAGAGCCAGGTCTTCTCTTTATCAGCTTTTCCTTCAATTTTGTCAAAGAACTTTCCATGCAGTGTTTTGTTGTGCCAGCTGTCAGCTGTAGTTTGTAGTGTGGTTTTCTTGTACTGGTTTTTTTTGTCTGCTGTGCTTTGAGGAGTTTCTGATTTTTGACTTCAATCAAAGCAGGTTCTTCACTTTGCTTTACATCTTCTGCCAGGGCATGTTCTTCTTCTTTGACTGCTTGTTTTACTTGCAAGAGTCCTCTGCCCCCTGATCTTCTAGGCAGATATAGCCGGTCAACATCACTGCGAGGGTGCAGTGAGTGATGAATGGTCATGAGTTTTCTTGTTTTTCTGTCCAAATTGTCCAGTTCCACCAGTGTCCAGTTTATGATGCCAGCAGTATATCTTATGACAGGTATGGCCCAGGTGTTTATGGCCTTGATGGTGTTGCCTCCATTGAGCTTGCTTTTGAGAATTTTTCTGACCCTTTATGTGTATTCTTTGCTGACCACAGTTTTCACATGTTCATGCTTGATGTTGTCCAGCTCTAATATGCCCAGGTATTTATAGGCATTTGGCTGGTGACACTTGATAGTTTGGCCATTAGGCATATTTATGCCCTCACTTTCAATGATTTTTCCTTTCTTCAATGCCACTGTTGAACATTTGTCCAAACCAAACTCCATGCTGATATCAGTGCTAAAAATTCGGACAGTGCTGGTCAGAGACTGGATTTCAGTTTCCGTTTTCCCATACAGCTTCAGGTCATCCATGTACATCAGATATGAAATTTTGTGAGATTTCTTAGATGTTTGATAGCCAAGATTTGTTTTTTGTTAGATTGTTGACAGAGGGATCATGGCAATAATGAAAAGCAGAGGGGACAATGAATCTCCAGTTGGGGGAAGAGACCCCTCTGAAGTTCGGACTCAAACTCAGAGCGGATGGGCCCCCGTCAGTGTGTAAAGACTCGCACTCGGAGCCCCGTTCTTTGGCTTTTCATGATAATAGCCTCCCTTTGGCTTCCCGGCTCCATCTGTCCGGCTCAGAGCCACGATCATCGTTTGCATAAACTTTAATTAGGGATTAAGCTGGAGGGATTTCAATGCTCTTTGACATGTTTTCGGGGAGATAAGGAGGCCCTTTGGAGACGGAAAGGGAAGCGAAGGAGACGGGAATCGCGGAAGAGGAGTTACTTGAGGTCATTTGGCTGCAAAGAGATAACAAGGCCTTCTCTCCCAGTGCTTTTGTGAGTGGATACTGGTCTGAACTGGTGGCACTGGGGCCCAGACTGGTAGCAAACGGCTTTTCTCCACAGGGCTCCTCTGGAAGCAGCGTCTAGCCGGCTTTTAAAGGCAGGCTCTAAATTCTTTTTAATGCTATTGATTCTTCAATTAGGCTCCTTTTATATCTATATTTAACCTCAGTTCAGTTGTCGCTTGTAAGTTGTCTCTGGAAGGAAGTAGAAATACATAGAAGGAGGAAAATGAAAAGACTCAGTATTGTCCCCCATGTTGTTTAACATTTATTATTATTTTATTATGACACAGCAAACAAGATAGATATGCTGGATTTCGTATCACAAAATCACAAGTCGAACACTTCCCAAGTGTCTAGGACTGTGTGATGTATTTTCCAATTATTATTATTATTATTATTATTATTATTATTATTATTATTATTATTATTGTATGACACAGCAAACAAGATAGATATGCTGGATTTCATATCACAAAATCACAAGTCGAACAATTCCCAAGTGTCTAGGACTGTGTGATGTATTTTTGGATGATGTGTGCAGATCCCAGCAGGGTGGCCTTTTGCAGTTGGCAAATTATTATTATTATTATTATTATTATTATTATTATTATTATTGTTGTTGTTGTTGTATGACACAGCAAACGAGATAGATATGCTGGATTTCGTATCACAAAATCAGAAGTCAAACAATTCCCAAGTCTCTAGGACTGTGTGATGTACTATTATTATTATTATTATTATTATTATTATTATTATTATTATTATTATTATGACACAGCAAACGAGATAGATATGCTGGATTTCGTATCACAAAATCACAAGTCGAACAATTCCCAAGTCTCTAGGACTGTGTGATGTATTTATTATTATTATTATTATTATTATTATTATTATTATTATTATTATTATTATTTTATTATGACACAGCAAACAAGATAGACATGCTGGATTTCGTATCACAAAATCACAAGTCGAACACTTCCCAAGTGTCTAGGTCTGTGTGATTTATTATTATTATTATTATTATTATTATTATTATTATTATTATTATTGTATGACATAGCAAACGAGATCTATATGCTGGATTTCGTATCACAAAATCACAAGTCGAACACTTCCCAAGTGTCTAGGTCTGTGTGATGTATTATTATTATTATTATTATTTGAATGCAGGCTAAAATTATATTCGCCTTCTTTGCTTATTATTATTATTATTATTATTATTATTATTATTAGTGCTTTTGACTAGATAAACCCGTAAAATAATAAATGTATCATATATTCTCGAGTATAAGCTGACCCAAATATAAGCCAACCAGGACCCTCTCCTGAGTATAAGCCTAGAGGGGCTTTTTCAGTCTGAAAAACTAGGCTTATACTCGAGTATATACAGTATATACAGTACAGTATATATTCTCTCCTCAGTTTGACTGTCGCCCATATTGTTGTGCTATACTAGAGTTTTAATGCCTTCAATAATTGTTTTAATATTTTTGTTTTAATTATGTTTTATTTACATTAACACTGATGCTTGTCTTAACTATTCATTTTATGATGTTATATGATATGCTGGACTTGGATTATTAAGTGATTATTGTTATTATTGGGAGTTCTCTTGTATTCGTGCTTTAATATGGTTTGTAATTCATAGTGATGTGTTATTGTTTAGATATTATTTTTTGGTTTTCACATGTATGTTTGGCATTGAATTTTTGTAATGTTGGAAACCACATTGAGTCCCAGGGGTGAGAAAAACAGGATAGAAGTGCAGTAAAATAAAATTAACAAATTAAAAATATTAAAAAGGAGAAGGAGGAAGCAAATAAGGGGGAATAATGGGAATCAGCGGAAGAAAAAAAGGAGAAGAAGAGTTGCCCTTGCCATATATATATATATATATATATATATATATATATATATATATATATATATTCCCCCTTGCCCTTCTCTTCTTTCTCTCTGCTGCACTATCGATTCCCGGCGCTTATTTCCTTAATTTGTTTCCTTCTTATCTCTCTGGTCGGAATTGATTTTCGGCAACAAAAGCCCGCAAACACACACAAACAACACAACAAATGTGCCCGGCCCTACCTTTCATCCCAACCATTGACTTTCTTTAATAAGCTCCTATATGTGAGGGAATTTACTGTGTCGAAAGAGAGAGAAGGCGGATGGATTTGCAAGCCAATGAATGGCTTGGTTACAGTTCGGACTGCAAGCCGGAGCGGGTTCGCAGTGGTAGGGAAGCCAGTAGCCACCAATAGGCCTTGGCAGCTATTGATTTGAATGGCATGGGAGAGGTCACTTAAGGTCATATAGACCAACCCCTAATAGTAATACATACTGTATAATTATTACTATTATTATTACTACTACTACTACTACTATTATAATACTGCTATTACTGTTATTATGTTATTATTATATAGCATACATTATTATTATTATTATTTTTATTTTTATTATTATTATTAGGGATTAATCTATATGACCTTAAGTGATCCCCTTCCATTCCTGTTATTACTACTACTACTACTACTACTACTACTATTATAATACTGCTATTACTGTTATTATGTTATTATTATATAGCATGCATTATTATTATTATTATTATTATTATTATTATTATTATTATTATTATTAATATGGGTTGGTCTATATGACCTTAAGTGACCCCTTTCCATTGTTGTTGTTGTTACTACTACTGTTCCTACTACTACAATACTGCTATTATTATTGTTATGTTATTATTATATGGCATACATTATTATTATTATTATTATTATTATTATTATTATTATTAATATTAATATGGGTTGGTCTATATGACCTTAAGTGACCCCTTTCCATTGTTGTTGTTGTTACTACTACTGTTCCTACTACTACAATACTGCTATTATTATTGTTATGTTATTATTATATGGCATACATTATTATTATTATTATTATTATTATTATTATTATTATTATTATTAGAGGTTGGTCTAAATGACCTTAAGTGACCCCTTTCCGTTGTCGTTATTGTTGTGGTTGTTGTTGTTACTACTACTGTTCCTACTACTATAATACTGCTATTATTGTTGTTATGTTGTTATTGTTGTATATTATTATTATTATTATTATTAGGCATAGGTCTCTATGACCTTAAGTGACCCCCTTCTATTCCTGTTACTACAACACTGCTATTACGGTTATTATGTTATTATTATATAGCATACATTATTATTATTATTTTATTATGACACAGCAAACAAGATTATTATTATTAAGATTATTATTATTATTATTATTATTAGGGGTTGGTCTATATGACCTTAAGTGACCCCCTTCTATTCCTGTTACAACTGCTATAATACTGCTATTATTGTTATTATGTTATTATTATATAGTATACATCATCATCATCATTATTAGAGGTTTGTCTATATGACCTTGTTGTTGTTGTTGTTGTTGTTGTTGTTGTTGTTGTTGCTGTTTGTCTATATGACCTTAAGGGACCCCTTCCATTCCTGTTGTTGTTGTTGCTGTTGCTGTTGTTACTACTACTGCTATAATACTGCTATTATTGTTGTTATGTTATTATTATATTATATACATTATTATTATTATTATTATTATTATTAATACACTGTTGTTATTTTGGGTGCAGTTTCTTGGAATCTTTGCCGCAAAGGCAAAAACCATTCAGATTTTAATAATAATAATAATAATAATAATAATAATAATAATAATAATACACTGTTGTTATTTTGGGTGCAGTTTCTTGGAATCTTTGCCACAAAGGCAAAAACCATTCAGATTTTAATAATAATAATAATAATAATAATAATAATAATAATAATAATAATAATACACTGTTGTTATTTTGGGTGCAGTTTCTTGGAATCTTTGCCACAAAGGTAAAAACCATTCAGATTTTAATAATAATAATAATAATAATAATAATAATAATAATAATAATAATACACTGTTGTTATTTTGGGTGCAGTTTCTTGGAATCTTTGCCGCAAAGGCAAAAACCATTCAGATTTTAATAATAATAATAATAATAATAATAATAATACACTGTTGTTATTTTGGGTGCAGTTTCTTGGAATCTTTGCCACAAAGGTAAAAACCATTCAGATTTTAATAATAATAATAATAATAATAATAATAATAATAATAATAATAATACACTGTTGTTATTTTGGGTGCAGTTTCTTGGAATCTTTGCCGCAAAGGCAAAAACCATTCAGATTTTAATAATAATAATAATAATAATAATAATAATAATAATAATAATAATAATAGATTGTTGTTATTTTGGGTGCAGTTGCTTGGAATCTTTGCCACAAAGGGAAAAACCATTCAGATGTTCGGATTTCAAACAGGATATTTCATCTTTTCCGGATGTCTTTGGCCCCAAAGGGACTTGGCCTCCGAATGCCGAGGTCGATGGGAGTTGCAGTTCAAGAACATCCAGAAACTAGAGATCTGGGGAGGATAAAATGACACCCAGCGGAGGCGGGTGCTAATCCCCCCATTAAAGCTTTGAAAAAGAGCGCTGGCTGGCGCCCTTCCGGATAAACTCATTAACTTTTATGGTGTAATAAATGGATCCTATTAAAACATAATTCCCTCCTCGCTGCTGGGGGTGCCGTGGCCTGTTTGTGCAGCGGCCCAGAGAAAGCCCATGCCTTTGGCCACATGTATTATTGCTATTATTGTTATTATTAGCTTGGGGACCAGGCGTTACCCAGGTTATTTGAAAAATAGTTTTGTCCGGATCATAAGCCTTTCCTATATATTCATGAATCATTGTGCATGGGAAATAATAATAATAATAATAGAGGTAATAATACATTGGTAATAAATGATAATAATTTCATAATAGTAGCACAGTAGAGTCTCACTTATCCAACATAAACGGGCCAGCAGAATGTTGGATAAGCAAATATGTTGGATAATAAGGAGAGATTAAGGAGAAGCCTATTAAACACCAAATCAAGTTATGATTTTACAAATGAAGCACCAAAACATCATGTTAGACAACAAATTTGACAGAAAAAGTAGTTAAATACACAGTAATGCTATGTAGTAATTACTGTATTTACGAATTTAGCACCAAAATATCACAATGTATTGAAAACATTGACTACAAAAATGCGTTGGATAATCCAGAACGTTGGATAAGCGAGTGTTGGATAAGTGAGACTCTACTGTAGTACGAATAATACATTGATAGGGTAACCCTAACCCTCACAACCTCTGAGGATGCCTGCCATAGATGTGGGCGAAACGTCAGGAGAGAATGCTTCTGGAACATGGCCACACAGCCCGAAAGACATACAACAACCCAATACATTGATAATAACAAATAATAATAATTTCAAAATAGTAGTAGTAGAAATAATACATTCATATTGTGAGCCGCTCCGAGTCCCCTGAGCATGAGCCAGTAGTGTCATGCTGCAGCAAAGAAGGCAATTATTATTACATCGATAGAATTATTATTATTCTATACAGTAGAGTCTCACTTATCCAACACTTGCTTATCCAACGTTCTGGATTATCCAACGCATTTTTGTAGTCAATGTTTTCAATATATCATGATATTTTGGTGCTAAATTCATAAATACAGTAATTACTACATAGCATTACTGCATATTGAACTACCTTTTCTGTCAAATTTGTTGTATAACATGATGTTTTGGTGCTTAATTTCTAAAATCATAACCTAATTTGATGATTAATAGGCTTTTTCTTAATCTCTCCTTATTATCCAACATATTCGCTTATCCAACATTCTGCCAGCCCGTTTACGTTGGATAAGTGAGACTCTACTGTAATTATTATTATTATTATAGAATAATAATTATTATTCTATAATAATTATTATAAAATTATTATTATTATTCATCGATATACATTATCGATGTAATAATTATTATTACATCGATAGAAGCTGAGCATGAGTCAGTAGTGTCATGCTGCAGCAAAGAAGGCAATTATTATTACATCGATAGAATTATTATTATTCTATAATAATAATTATTATTATAGAATAATTATTATTCTATAATAATTATTATAGAATTATTATTATTGTTCATCGATATACATTATCGATGTAATAATTATTATTACATCGATAGAAGCTGAGCATGAGTCAGTAGTGTCATGCTGCAGCAAAGAAGGCGATTATTATTATTATTATTATTATTATTATTATTATTATTATTACCTAGATAGAAGTTAAACATGATCCAGTAGTGTCATGCTGCAGCAAAGGAGGCAAATACTATTATTATTATTACTATTATTATTATTATTATTATGACAAATATTAATCACTGTAACAAATCATCGTAAATATAAAATATAATACATATAACAAATAATAATAAATATAATATGAATATAAATATAATAATACATAACAACAATAATAATGATAATGATAATTGTATTTGCCTCCTTTGCTGCAGCATGACACTACTGGCTCATGCTCAGCTTCTATCAATGTAATAATAATAATAATAATAATAATTGTATTTGCTTCCTTTGCTGCAGCATGACACTACTGGCTCATGCTCAGCTTCTATCCATGTAATAATAATAATAATAATAATAATAATAATAATAATAATAATAATAGTATTTGCCTCCTTTGCTGCAGCATGACACTACTGGTTCATGCTCAGCTTCTATCCATGTAATAATAATAATAATAATAATAATAATAATAGTATTTGCCTCCTTTGCTGCAGTGCCACACCATTGGCTCATGCTCAGCTTCTATCAATATAATCATAATCATCATCACATAATAATACTTGTATTTGCCTCCTTTGCTGCAGCACAACACTACTGGCTCATGCTCAGCTTTTATGGATATTATAAAATTGTAACTTCATAATAGTCATAATACTAATAATAATACATTGTGTCTTGAGATTTGAGAGGTGATACACCTTCTCTTCCTTTCTCGCTGCAGGGAAGACTGAGCGTCCCATCGTCCCCGAGGCCCCGACGGCGGCCCCGACCCCGGAAGAGCGGGAGCGCGAAGAAGCCCCTTTTGCCACCACGGCTCCCACCTTGAAGCTGCTGGACCACCACCCGCCGCTGGAGAACTTCCTCCACGGGACCCTGCTCAAGAAGGACTACTTCCTGCCCGAGGGACTCCTCGAACCCAGGGCCAAAGTGGATCCCACCGAGGCTCAAGCCACCACTGACCAGCCAGCCAACTCTATGGGGCCGGAATTTGGCCGCACGGAGACACCGGGACCTCTTGGCTTCTCGGATTCGGGACCAGGGACTCTGTCGGCCACCACCATTGTGACCACTGTGCCCGCTCCAGGTGGGAAAAACACTCAATTATAATAATATTATTTATAATCATTATTATTTATTAAACTCCATTGGCTCCTAGGCAAAATGAGGATCTGAAGCAGAGTGGAGGGTGAGCCCTGGCTCTCCAAAATTGAGATAAGGAATTACTGTATATACTCAAGTATAAGCCTAGTTTTTCAGCCCTTTTTTTAAGACTGAAAAAGCCCCCTCGGCTTATACTTGGGTGAGGGTTCTGGTTGGCTTATATTTGGGTCAGCTTATACTCGAGAATATATGGTACATTTATTATTTTTCTCTATTATTATTGGCATTATTACATTTATAATTTTCTCTATTATTGTTGCTACTATTAAATTTATTTTACTCTATTTTTATTATTATTAATACATTTATTATTTCATTCTGATCTTGTTATTATTATAATGATATTTATTATTTCACTCTATTTATTACTACATGTATTATTTTCCTGTATTTTTTATTATTCTTATTATTACATGTATTATTTCACTCTATTATTATTAAAAGGACACATAAGCACATTTACATTGAAGAAGATGAGAATAAGGATTTAATCAGAGTTGGGCAGTCTTATCTTAAATTTGAGCTTTATGTAACGATTCAAAAACATTTAACCTACTGATGCCTCAATTAATGTAATTTTATTGGTATCTGTTTTTATTTTTGAAATTTACCACCCTCGGCTTATACTGGAGTCAATGTTTTCCCAGTTTTTTTGTGATAAAATTAGGTGCCTTGGCTTATATTTGGGTCAGCTTATACTCGAGTATATACGGTATATCCTCTCTTAAAATATGTCCATGGTCCGTTTTTATATATATTTAATAGAGGAAAATAAATCTTTAATGGAGCCTATTGGCTTCTAGGCAAAACATGGATTCTAAGCAGATTGGAGGGTGAGCCCTGGCACCCCAAGACTGGGATAAGGAATTACCGTATATACTCGAGTATAAGCCGACCCCAATATAAGCCGAGGCACCTAATTTTAACACAAAAACTGGGAAAACATATTGACTCGAGTATAAGCCGAGGGTGGGAAACGCAGCAGCTATGGGTCAATTTCTAAGATAAAAATAAAAATACATGCCAATAAAATGACATTAATTGAGGCATCAGTAGATGTTTTTGAATA
This sequence comes from Anolis carolinensis, assembly GCF_035594765.1. Lineage (NCBI taxonomy): Eukaryota > Metazoa > Chordata > Lepidosauria > Squamata > Anolidae > Anolis > Anolis carolinensis. The sequence continues at coordinate 21,545,576 of NW_026943818.1, forward strand.
TTTAGAACTCCCCGAAAAACCTCCGGTATTGATATCGTACTTATATCCTCTCTTAAAAGAGATCCATGGTCTGTTTATATATATATATATTTAATAGAGGAAAATAAATCTTTAATGGAGCCCATTGGCTTCTAAGCAAAATGGAGATCCGAAGCAGAGTGGAGGGTGAGCCCTGGCACCCCAAGACTGGGATAAGGAATTATATCCATTATTAGGAGGGCCGAAAGATGGTGATGATGTTTATTTACATTGTACTTATCTCCTAGGGGAGTAGAGGGTTCGGAGCAGAGTGGAGGGTGAGCCCTGGCACCCCAAGACTTATAAGGAAATCTATCCATTGTGTATAATATATTTCATATCGTAGTGTTTAAGGAAGCTGCTAGCTCCGAACCCAAACAACAGGGCCCACTATTAATTCTCCTTGGATTCGGAGCAGAGTGGAGGGTGAGCCCTGGCACCCCAACACTAGAATAGATCCATTATTATAACAACGAGGATATTTTTGATGGGAAACTATCTCTCTCTCTCCGCAGGCGGTCCTTGCAGCTGGAACCTGACGGGCCCGAAGGGGTCCCTGGCCTCGCCGCTGCCCTCCGGCCTGCCCTACAAGCCCGGCGTGACTCTGGAGTGTGCTTACTCCATCTCCGTCTACCCGGGATATGGTGTCGAGATCCGGGTAAGCCCTTCTCGCCAGTAGCGGAAGACGTTGTTTCCAACTAAGGCGGTTTCCCAGGAGATATGCCTTCCTTGGATGGGTCACACTCTCTCGGCCTTGGTGGGAAAACCCATAAATGACTTCAAGTGTTGGCCACATTTTAGGAGGCAACCCCTGTCAGTAAGACCAAACCCAGGCCCATTTTAAGTGAGTCCCTGCTATGGCGATATTCAGATTAGGCCCAATTGAAATTAGCCAGCAAGCAAGGAGAGAAGGTGATTTTCAGCCAAGGAAGATTTTATAAGATGCTAGCTAGTGATACATTCACAAAGTAGATAGCATACAGAATACAGTTTCATAGCCCTTTTTATACATAGCGTGGGCTGGAAACAAAGAATGATTAAGTGTCGATGAATGGGGTTCCTTTGACTGAACAGGAAAAATAACAAAGTGATAGAGGGCATTTTCTGGCCTTCCCAGGAATGCTATTGTCTTATGAGATGAACATGGCATGGCTCCTTAATAGGCCTGGCTGGCGGTTCCAGACCCCAGAGAAACAAACATCATATATTAATACAATTATGCAAAAATGACAGAGGATGGGTTTGGCTGTAGACATGCAGATGTCCTTCCAATGCGAGAGGTCCTGTTCATCAAAGGTGCAGGTGGTGAAATTGGTTCTTCCCCAAGGGCGGGGAGAGGTGATGGGGCAAAATGGGAACACATAGGAAAAACATGGAGTGTTTACTATGAGAGACATAGTTTTCCAAAGTACCTTTAACAAGCCGGGCTAAAAAAAGGGGAAGGAAGGCAGGCAGAGTGGAAGAAAAGGAAGAAAGGAGAAAAAGTGAGGAAGGAAAAAAAGGGAGGAAAAGAGAAAGAAAGGAAGGGAAGGAGGGGGAAGGAGGAAGAAAAGAGGGAAAAAGGAGACGTCAGTGAGTGGGGACCTGGCCCAAGTAAACTAGACATCCCAAGGACCCAGGGCTGGTTTTCTCATGGAACACAGCAAGGCTGAGAGAGTGTGTCTCCCGTACTGTGGATCTCACCCTCGATCCATCTCCTTTCTAGCATAATGAGCACCAGCCGTCGTTCATCACCGTAATTACTGTAATTAATATGCAATCAGCGCCGTAATGAGCGGCGGCGGCGGCGGTTCATTCGTCATAATGAGCGATGGGACTGAGATCGAAAACAGCTTTGGAAATAAGAGCCGGCGACGTGTCTCATGTCTCTGAGCATGTGCAGAGTGTATTCTGACAAATGGGGTTGGACTTGATGACCTCAAGGGTGCCTTTTTCCACTTTAGGTGCAGAACATCAGCCTCTCGGAAGGCGAGACGGTCACCATAGAGACCCTGGGAGGCGCAGATCCCATCGCTCTGGCCAACGAGTCCTTCTTGATGCGGGGTCAAGTGATCCGGGGTCCGACTAATCAGGCGCTGATCCGCTTCCAAAGCCCCTTGCCGGCCAATCCGGGCAGCTTCCACTTCCACTTCGAAGGTGAGCCCAAAATAACCTCCAGGGGGCAGTCTTGCACCTGAAGCAGGAAGGAGGTATTATTCATGTATAATAATAATAATAATAATAATAATAATAATAATAATAATAATGTTTATTTATAATAAATAAATTTATAATAAATAAACATAATTACTTTCCCAATACCAACCAGTAGTTGATGGGTCAGTAAGGGCATCTTATACGCTCCGGATTTTAGTCTGAACATTATGCTTGTTGTTTAGAAGGATCCTGGAGTCCAATATCAGGAGAAATCAATAGTCAATGGATAAAAGTAAAAGTGTAAAATCGAGGCAAAGCAAGCAGAGGGTGTAAAGTTCGGACTAAAACCCGGGGCGAATTTGCTTTGGGTGCCAATTGTTGCTTATTGACAGTCCAATACTTGACTGTTTAGGAAATCCCTCCCAACTTGGGCAAACCCCCTCTGCTCGTACATAGGCAACATCTGGAGCCCAATTAGCTAATTGGGATCTTGCTAATTACCGCCAGCGCTAATCGCCAGCGCTGCCAGGTTAAAGCGGGCGCCCACCGAAGAGAGGCCTTAATGGCGAGATAATTGGTCCCGGCAATTAAGGGAATTGGTGCACGTCTCCGTATCCCTGTGTTTTATTCTCGTACTCACTTCGGTACCCGGCGAGGCCCAGGTTGGGTCTTCATAAGACGAGAAACATAAGAAATATTCACCGTTGGCTTTTAAGAATGGACCCATTAGAACTTATTTGGCCTGCCACCCCCTTTCCGGAACAAAATATGACTCAGCTCTCCCTGGAAAGGGGGCGTGGCTTAGAGGGGTGGGCGTGGCTCCTGCTCAAGAGGGCGGGGCTGAGCCTCTCCCCTAGTCCAAGATGCAGGGCTGCGAGGGGGAGGTGGGCGGGGCCACAAATGGGAGGCCAGGACTGGGATGGGCGGACTTACGAGCACTGAGGCAGGGCTGAGCTTCTATCCCTGTCAGGACAGAGGGGGCGGGGCCTCTTCCCAAGTGCCAGACAGGGCTGAACCTCTATACAGAGAGGTATACAGAGGCTCAGCCCTGTCTCGCGCTCTTGGGAAGAAGCCCCGCCCCCAGCCCTGCCCTTTAGTCCTAAAAGGCCTCTCAGGAGAAGTATAGAGGCTCAGCCCTGTCTCAGGCTCTTGGGAAGAGGCCCCGCCCCTAGCCCCACCCTTTACTCCTAAAAGGTCTTTCAGGAGAAGTATAGAGGCTCAGCCCTGTCTCAGGCTCTTGGGAAGAGGCCCCGCCCCTAGCCCCACCCTTTACTCCTAAAAGGTCTTTCAGGAGAAGTATAGAGGCTCAGCCCTGTCTCAGGCTCTTGGGAAGAGGCCCCGCCCCTAGCCCCACCCTTTACTCCTAAAAGGTCTTTCAGGAGAAGTATAGAGGCTCAGCCCTGTCTCAGGCTCTTGGGAAGAGGCCCCGCCCCCAGCTCCGCCCTTTAGTCCTAAAAGGCCTCTCAAGTATAGAGGCTCAGCCCTGTCTCGGGCTCTTGGGAAGAGGCCCTGCCCCCAGCTCCGCCCTTTAGTCCTAAAAGGCCTCTCAAGTATAGAGGCTCAGCCCTGTCTCGGGCTCTTGGGAAGAGGCCCTGCCCCCAGCTCCGCCCTTTAGTCCTAAAAGGCCTCTCAAGTATAGAGGCTCAGCCCTGTCTCGGGCTCTTGGGAAGAGGCCCTGCCCCCAGCTCCGCCCTTTAGTCCTAAAAGGCCTCTCAAGTATAGAGGCTCAGCCCTGTCTCGGGCTCTTGGGAAGAGGCCCTGCCCCCAGCTCCGCCCTTTAGTCCTAAAAGGCCTCTCAAGTATAGAGGCTCAGCCCTGTCTCGGGCTCTTGGGAAGAGGCCCTGCCCCCAGCTCCGCCCTTTAGTCCTAAAAGGCCTCTCAAGTATAGAGGCTCAGCCCTGTCTCAGGCTCTTGGGAAGAGGCCCCGCCCCTAGCCCCACCCTTTACTCCTAAAAGGCCTCTCAGGAGAAGTATAGAGGCTCAGCCCTGTCTCGGGCTCTTGGGAAGAGGCCCTGCCCCCAGCTCCGCCCTTTAGTCCTAAAAGGCCTCTCAAGTATAGAGGCTCAGCCCTGTCTCGGGCTCTTGGGAAGAGGCCCTGCCCCCAGCTCCGCCCTTTAGTCCTAAAAGGCCTCTCAAGTATAGAGGCTCAGCCCTGTCTCGGGCTCTTGGGAAGAGGCCCTGCCCCCAGCTCCGCCCTTTAGTCCTAAAAGGCCTCTCAAGTATAGAGGCTCAGCCCTGTCTCGGGCTCTTGGGAAGAGGCCCTGCCCCCAGCTCCGCCCTTTAGTCCTAAAAGGCCTCTCAAGTATAGAGGCTCAGCCCTGTCTCGGGCTCTTGGGAAGAGGCCCTGCCCCCAGCTCCGCCCTTTAGTCCTAAAAGGCCTCTCAAGTATAGAGGCTCAGCCCTGTCTCGGGCTCTTGGGAAGAGGCCCTGCCCCCAGCTCCGCCCTTTAGTCCTAAAAGGCCTCTCAAGTATAGAGGCTCAGCCCTGTCTCGGGCTCTTGGGAAGAGGCCCTGCCCCCAGCTCCGCCCTTTAGTCCTAAAAGGCCTCTCAAGTATAGAGGCTCAGCCCTGTCTCAGGCTCTTGGGAAGAGGCCCCGCCCCCAGCTCCGCCCTTTAGTCCTAAAAGGCCTCTCAAGTATAGAGGCTCAGCCCTGTCTCGGGCTCTTGGGAAGAGGCCCTGCCCCCAGCTCCGCCCTTTAGTCCTAAAAGGCCTCTCAAGTATAGAGGCTCAGCCCTGTCTCAGGCTCTTGGGAAGAGGCCCTGCCCCCAGCTCCGCCCTTTAGTCCTAAAAGGCCTCTCAAGTATAGAGGCTCAGCCCTGTCTCGGGCTCTTGGGAAGAGGCCCTGCCCCCAGCTCCGCCCTTTAGTCCTAAAAGGCCTCTCAAGTATAGAGGCTCAGCCCTGTCTCAGGCTCTTGGGAAGAGGCCCCGCCCCCAGCTCCGCCCTTTAGTCCTAAAAGGCCTCTCAAGTATAGAGGCTCAGCCCTGTCTCGGGCTCTTGGGAAGAGGCCCTGCCCCCAGCTCCGCCCTTTAGTCCTAAAAGGCCTCTCAAGTATAGAGGCTCAGCCCTGTCTCAGGCTCTTGGGAAGAGGCCCTGCCCCCAGCTCCGCCCTTTAGTCCTAAAAGGCCTCTCAAGTATAGAGGCTCAGCCCTGTCTCGGGCTCTTGGGAAGAGGCCCTGCCCCCAGCTCCGCCCTTTAGTCCTAAAAGGCCTCTCAAGTATAGAGGCTCAGCCCTGTCTCAGGCTCTTGGGAAGAGGCCCCGCCCCTAGCCCCACCCTTTACTCCTAAAAGGCCTCTCAGGAGAAGTATAGAGGCTCAGCCCTGTCTTGGGCTCTTGGGAAGAGGCCCCGCCCCCAGCTCCGCCCTTTAGTCCTAAAAGGCCTCTCAAGTATAGAGGCTCAGCCCTGTCTCGGGCTCTTGGGAAGAAGCCACGCCCACTCCTCTAGCTCCGCCCTCTGTGTGTCCTAACAGGCACCTCAGGTGCTCAGCCCTGTTTCCGGCACTTGGGAAGAGGCCCCGCCCCTCCCTTGGCTCCGCCCAGTGTCCTAATAGGTGCCATCACCGCCCCCCTGGATCTCTGCAGTGCCCACCAGGGGGCGGTAGCACCCACTTTGGGAATCACTGCATTAGCAGATGCATAAGAATATGGGTGAACTACAACTCCTATTATCATCTGTCAGTGTTTCCAACCCCACTAACATTCAAAGTTGAACATGTCAGGTCTGTGTGCCAAGTTGGGTTCAGATCCATTGCTGAGACTCATACTGACAGATCAAGACTAAATCGGCATCGCTATGACACTTCACCTCCCATTTATAGTTAGCAAAGCTTCTCGTTCCCCAATTTTCCTCCTCCTCCTTTGTCCAGTTGGGCATCTTTTAGCAGCATCAGCCTTGATCAATAGCTCACATTGTTTGATTGCTGTCTTTCTTTCTTAGCCTACCTTCTGAGCTGCGCCTTCCCTTCTCGCCCGGCCTACGGAGACGTGGCGGTGACCAGCGTCCACCCCGGCGGCCACGCTTGCTTCTCTTGCGCCAACGGCTACCAACTCACCGGCCAGCGCTGCCTCAGCTGCCTCAACGCCACCCACCCCTTTTGGGACGAACGGCTGCCAACTTGCGTGGGTGAGTTGCCTCCCCGCTCCGGGTTCTAGTCCGAACTTTAAAAGAATTGGGTCTAAGAGAGAGACAGCACGGAGGCAGGATTTGGGCCATCCAATCGCATGGAGTCATGGCCCATGGCCACAACACAACAACAACACTGAATAATAATAATAATAATAATAATAATAATAATAATAATAATAATAATAATAATAATAATATAATATAGTAAAATACTAATAATAATAATAATATAATAAATAATAATATATTTACACCAGTGGTTCCCAAACTTATTTGGCCTGCCGCCCCCTTTCCAGAAAAAATATGACTCAGCGCCCCCTGGAAAGGGAGGTGTGGCTTGGAGGGGTGGGCGTGGCTCCTTCTCAAGAGGGCGGGGCTGAGCCTCTCCCCTAGTCCGAGATGCAGGGCTGGGAGGGGGAGGAGGAGGTGGGCGGGGCCACAAATGGCGGCCAGGACTAGGATGGGCGGAATTACGAGCTCTGAGGCAGGGCTGAGCTTCTACCCCTGTCCTACGGCGCCTCCCAGGACACAGGGGGCGGAGCTAGAGGAGGGGAGGGGCCTCTTCCCAAGTGTCTGACAAGGCTGAACCTCTATACCCCTGTGTTCTAACAAGCGCCTCAGAAGAGGTATAGAGGCTCAGCCCTGTCTTGGGCTCTTGGAAGGAGGCCCCGCCCCCTTCCCTAGCTCCGCCCTTTAGTCCTAAAAGGCCTCTCAGGAGAAATATAGAGGCTCAGCCCTGTCTCATGCTCTTGGGAAGAGGCCCCGCCCCTAGCCCTGCCTTTTAGTCCTAAAAGGCCTCTCAGGAGAGGTATAGAGGCTCAGCCCTGTCTTGGGCTCTTGGAAGGAGACCCCGCCCCCTTCCCTAGCTCCGCCCTTTAGTCCTAAAAGGCCTCTCAGGAGAAATGTAGAGGCTCAGCCCTGTCTCATGCTCTTGGGAAGAGGCCCCGCCCCTAGCCCTGCCTTTTAGTCCTAAAAGGCCTCTCAGGAGAGGTATAGAGGCTCAGCCCTGTCTTGGGCTCTTGGAAGGAGGCCCCACCCCCTTCCCTAGCTCCGCCCTTTAGTCCTAAAAGGCCTCTCAGGAGAAATATAGAGGCTCAGCCCTGTCTCATGCTCTTGGGAAGAGGCCCCGCCCCTAGCCCTGCCTTTTAGTCCTAAAAGGCCTCTCAGGAGAGGTATAGAGGCTCAGCCCTGTCTTGGGCTCTTGGAAGGAGGCCCCGCCCCCTTCCCTAGCTCCGCCCTTTAGTCCTAAAAGGCCTCTCAGGAGAAATGTAGAGGCTCAGCCCTGTCTCAGCACCCACTTTGGGAATCACTGATTTACAACAACACAGAGTAGATTCTGCATTGGGTTTTAGTCCACAGTGCTGAAGACTTGGAAAATATACCTTTGGGGTAAGTTCAAGTTTGGACTGCAACCCGGAGCGGATTCAACATCTCTGCAGAGACAGAGGTCCAGTTTAGGAGGCAGTCCTGGTGTCCCATTGACCACTGCTCTTTCTATTGACCCACAGCGTCCTGCGGTGGTGTGGTCCGCAACGCCAGCACGGGCCGGATCGTGTCCCCAGGCTTCCCCGGCAACTACAGCAACAACTTGACCTGCCATTGGCTGCTGGAGGCTCCTCCGGGGCAGCGGCTGCACCTACATTTCGAGAAGGTCTCCCTAGCAGAGGACGACGACCGGTGAGTTGATTCTCCAGGATCCGAACCCAATGCTTTTGTGTTCATTGTCCTCCTCGTCCTCTGTCTGCCTGGAGGTTTTTAAGCAGCATTAGAACCGACAGATGAATTGAATCCCAAATTAATCTATTACTTTTTGTTTCTGAATGTAATATAACGCTTATCCCTCCAGTTTGTTAGCAAAGCCTCTATTTCCGCATTCTCGTCCTTGGTCTAGCTGGATGTTTTTTAAGTAGCATCTGCACCGAGCAATTACCGTATATACTCGAGTATAAGCCGACCCGAATATAAGCTGAGGCACCTAATTTTACCACACAAAAAACTCACAGAAAAGAGACACAACAATAAAAAATACAATATAATTGAAAACCTAATATCTATCTATCCCTATATATATATATATATATATATATATATATATATATATATATATACGCCAAGGCACCTAATTTTACCACTACAAAACAAAAAAGAGACACAACAATAAAAAATACAATATAATTGAAAACCGTATATATATAAGCCGAGGCACCTAATTTTACCACTATACATAAATACATACAGATAAATACAATATCAATATAATATGTGTGTGTATTTTATATATATATATATATATATATATATATATATATATATATACACACCTGTATATACTCGAGTATAAGCCGACCCGAATATAAGCTGAGGCACCTAATTTTACCACACAAAAAACTCACAGAAAAGAGACACAACAATAAAAAATACAATATAATTGAAAACCTAATATCTATCTATCCCTATATATATATATATATATATATATATATATATATATATACGCCAAGGCACCTAATTTTACCACTACAAAACAAAAAAGAGACACAACAATAAAAAATACAATATAATTGAAAACCATATATATATATAAGCCGAGGCACCTAATTTTACCACTATACATAAATACATACAGATATATACAATATCAATATAATATGTGTGTGTATTATATATATATATATATATATATATATATATATATACACACCCGTATATACTCGAGTGTAAGCCGACCCGAATATAAGCCAAGGCACCTAATTTTACCACTAAAAAACTCACAAAAAAGAGACACAACAATAAAAAATACAATATAATTGAAAACCATATATATATAAGCCGAGGCACCTAATTTTACCACTATACATAAATACATACAGATATATATAATATCAATATAATATGTGTGTGTATTATATATATACATATACCCGTATATACATATACCCTTATATACTCGAGTATAAGCCGACCCGAATATAAGCTGAGGCACCTAATTTTACCAAAAAAAAATTCATAAAAAAGAGACACAACAATAAAAAATACAATATAATTGAAAACCTAATATATATACTGTATATATATAAGCCGAGGCACCTAATTTTACCTCTATACATAAATACATACAGATATATACAATATCAATATAATATGTGTGTGTATTATATATATACATATACCCGTATATACTCGAGTATAAGCCGACCCGAATATAAGCTGAGGCATCTAATTTTACCACAAAAAAACTCAGAAAAAAGAGACACAACAATAAAAAATACAATATAATTGAAAACTATATATATATATATATATATATATATATATATATATATATAGGCCGAGGCATAAACTATACATAAATACATACAAATATATATAATATCAATATAATATGTGTAATATATATATATATATATATATATATATACACACACATACCCATATATACTTGAGTATAAGCCGACCCGAATATAAGCCGAGGCACCTAATTTTACCACCATACATAAATACATACAGATATATATAATATCAATATAATATGTGCCTAATTTTACCACAAAAAAACTAGGAAAACATTGACTCCAGTATAAGCCGAGGGTGGTAAATTTCAGCAATAAAAATAGATACCAATAAAATTACAGTAATTGAGGCATCAGTAGGTTAAATGTTTTTGAATATTTACATCAAGCTCTAATTTAAGATAAGACTGTCCGACTCTGATCAAATCATTATTCTCATCTTCTTCAATGTCAATGTGCTTATGTATCCTTTTAATAATAATAGAGAGAAATAATGCATGTAATAATAATAATAATAATAATAATAATAATAATAATAATAATAATAAATACAGGAAAATAATACATGTAATAATAAATAGAGTAAAATAATAAATGCAATAATAATAATAATAATAATAATAATATCATCTTCTTTAAGGTAAATGTGCTTATATATCCTTTTAATAATAATAGAGTAAAATAATACATGCAATAATAATAATAATAATAATAATAAATACAGGAAAATAATACATGTCATAATAAATAGAGTAAAATAATAAATGCATTAATAATAATAATAATAATAATAATAATAATATCATCTTCTTTAAGGTAAATGTGCTTATATATCCTTTTAATAATAATAGAGTAAAATAATACATGCAATAATAATAATAATAATAAATACAGGAAAATAATACATGTCATAATAAATAGAGTAAAATAATAAATGCATTAATAATAATAATAATAATAATAATAATAATAATAATAATATCATCTTCTTTAAGGTAAATGTGCTTATATATCCTTTTAATAATAATAGAGTAAAATAATACATGCAATAATAATAATAATAATAAATACAGGAAAATAATACATGTCATAATAAATAGAGTAAAATAATAAAGGCAATAATAATAATAATAATAATAAGATCAGAGTGAAATAATATTACTGCATTAATAATAAAAATAGAGTAAAATAAATGTAATAGTAGCAACAATAATAGAGAAAAACAATAAATGTAGTAACACCAATAATAATAGAGAAAAATAATAAATGTACCATATATTCTTGAGTATAAACTGACCCAAATATAAGCCAAGCAGGACCCTTACCCGAGTATAAGCCGAGGGGGGCTTTTTCAGCCTTAAAAAAATGGGCTGGAAAACTAGGCTTATACTCAAGTATATACAGTAATTGATCATTCGACTGATTGCTGGCAATACTAAACCCAAATTCATATAGCACTTGTCCTGTTTGCAAAGCATCCCTTTCCAGTCTTTCTTCATCCTCTGTGTCTTTTAGCAGCATCAGCATTGGTAAGTGACTTTGCACAAAATCATGGGGGAAACATGGTGTTTTGCAGGCTGATCATCCGCAACGGGAACGACATCGAGGCCGCGCCGGTGTACGACTCCTACGAGGTCGAGTATCTCCCCATCGAGGGCCTGGTCAGTGGCGCCCGTGGGTTCTTCATTGAGCTGACCACCGACAGCAGCGGCGTGGCGGCTGGCGTGGCTCTGCGCTACGAGGGTGAGCTTCCCCTGTAAGCCATTGCACAACCCCAAAAGGCTTTCCCCAGTGTTACATTAGTTTACATCTAATATATGTCCTTCCCTTAGCCTTTGAGCCGGGCCACTGCTACGAGCCCTTCGTCAAGTATGGAAACTTCACGGCCAGCGACGCCTCCTACGCCGTGGGCACCACCGTGGAGTTCGCCTGCGAGGCCGGCTACACCTTGGAGCAAGGCTCCGTCATCATCGAGTGCGTGGACCCCGAAAACCCCCAGTGGAACGAGACCGAGCCCGCCTGCAGAGGTGGGCCAAAGGGACGGGACGGGAGGCCTATTGTGCTATGATGATGATGATGATGATGATTATTGACACAACGACGTTGTATGACACAGCAAACAAGATCGATATGCTGGATTTCGTTTCACAAAATCACAAGTCGAACACTTCCCAAGTGTCTAGGACTGTGTGATGTATTTTCGGATGATGCGTGCAGATCCCAGCAGGGTGGCCTTTTGCAGTTGGCAGATCGTAATTTTGTCAATGTCTATTGTTTCCAAATGCCGGCTCAGATCTTTTGGCACGGCACCCAGTGTGCCCATCACCACCGGGACCACCTGCACTGGTTTCTGCCAGAGTCTTATTATTATTATTATTACATCCTGCAATGTTTTGTTGTGCCAGCTGTCAGCTCTAGTTTGTAGTGCGGTTTTCTTGTACTGATTCTTTGTCTGCTGGAGTTTGTCTTTGAGGAGTTTCTGATTTTTGACTTCAATCAAAGCAGGTTATTATTATTATTATTATTATTACATCCATGGAGGCTGAGCATGAGCCAGTACTGTGGCACTGCACGAAAGGAGGCAAATACTATTATTATTTTTTTATGACACAGCAAACGAGATCTATATGCTGGATTTCGTATCACAAAATCACAAGTCGAATAATTCCCAAGTGTCTAGGACTTTATGTGATTTATTATTATTATTATTATTATTATTATTATTATTACATCCATGGAAGCTGAGCATGAACCAGTGGTGTGGCACTGCAAGAAAGGAGGCAAATACTATTATTATTTTTTTATGACACAGCAAACAAGATAGATATGCTGGATTTCGTATCACAAAATCACAAGTCGAATAATTCCCAAGTGTCTAGGACTTTGTGTGATTTATTATTATTATTATTATTATTATTATTATTATTATTATGACACAGCAAACAAGATAGATATGCTGGATTTCGTATCACAAAATCACAAGTCGAATAATTCCCAAGTGTCTAGGACTTTGTGTGATTTATTATTATTATTATTATTATTATTATTATTACACATCAAACAAGATAGATATGCTGGATTTCGTATCACAAAATCACAAGTCGAATAATTCCCAAGTGTCTAGGACTTTGTGTGATTTATTATTATTATTATTATTATTATTATTATTATTATTATTATTATGACACATCAAACAAGATAGATATGCTGGATTTCGTATCACAAAATCACAAGTCGAATAATTCCCAAGTGTCTAGGACTTTGTGTGATTTATTATTATTATTATTATTATTATTATTATTATTATTATTATTATGACACATCAAACAAGATAGATATGCTGGATTTCGTATCACAAAATCACAAGTCGAATAATTCCCAAGTGTCTAGGACTGTGTGATTTATTATTATTATTATTATTATTATTATTATTATTATTATTATTATTATTATTATTACATCCATGGAAGCTGAGCATGAACCAGTGGTGTGGCACTGCAAGAAAGGAGGCAAATACTATTATTATTATTATTATTATTATTATTATTATTATTATTATTGACACAACGACATTGTATGACACAGCAAACAAGATAGATATGCTGGATTTCGTATCACAAAACCACAAGTCAAACACTTCCCAAGCGTTTAGGACTGTGTGATGTATTTTCGGATGGTGCGTGCAGATCCGAGCAGGGTGGCCTATTGCAGTTGGCAGATCATGATTTTGTCAATGCCTATTGTTTCCAAATGCCGGCTGAGATCTTTTGGCACGGCACCCAGTGTCCCCATCACCACCGGGACCACCTGCACTGGTTTCTGCCAGAGTCTTTGAAGTTCAATCTTGAGGTCCTGATAGCGGCCGAGTTTTTCCTGTTGTTTTTCGTCACCTGGGATGGCGACATCAATGATCCAAACCTTTTTCTTTTCCACAACTGTGATGTCTGGTGTGTTGTGTTCCAGAACTTTGTCAGTCTGGATTCGGAAGTCCCACAGTATCTTTACGTGCTCATTTTCCAATACTTTTACAGGTTTGTGATCCCACCAGTTCTTTGCTGCTGGGAGGTGGTACTTGAGGCATAAGTTCCAATGGATCATTTGGGCCACATGGTTGTGCCTCTGTTTGTAGTCAGTCTGTGCGATTTTCTTACAGCAGCTGAGGATATGATCCATGGTTTCGTCGGTTTCCTTGCACAGTCTGCATTTTGGGTCATCAGCTGATTTTTCGATCTTGGCCTGAATGGCCTTTGTCCTGATGTCTTGCTCCTGGGCTGCAAGGATCAGGCCTTCTGTCGCCTTCTTCAGGGTCCCATTCGTGAGCCAGAGCCAGGTCTTCTCCTTGTCAGCTTTTCCTTCAATTTTGTCAAGGAACTTTCCATGCAATGTTTTGTTGTGCCAGCTGTCAGCTCTACTTTGTAGTGCGGTTTTCTTGTACTGATTCTTTGGCAGTATTTTAACCTATCTTGTAAATGGTGTTCAGTGCAAATGAAACGAAGTTCCAACCAAAGCCCAGAATGGTCCTCCTTCTCTCCCTACAGCGGTGTGCAGCGGGGAGATCACGGACGCGTCTGGCGTGGTCCTCTCCCCCAACTGGCCGGAGCCCTACGGAAAGGGCCAGGACTGCATCTGGGGCCTCCACGTCGAGGAGGACAAGCGCATCATGCTGGACGTCCAAGTGTGAGTGGGGCACTATTGGGGACTCCAGCACCCAGGGTCCACATCTGGGCCAGCCGACGGGGATCCTGGGAGGGGGAGTCCAAAAGGGAGCTTGGGATGGAAGGAAGGAGGCTGAAGGAATCCAGAAAGAGTGGTGATCCCATTCGGGAAGCTGCTCTTCATCATATCCTTGTCTGGTCCTGTCCGTTCAGCCTGCGCCTGGGCCAAGGGGACGTGCTGACCTTCTACGACGGGGACGACCTGACGGCCCACATCCTGGGGCAGTTTTCGGGGCCCCGCCGGCGCTTCAAGCTCTTCACCTCCATGGCCGACGTCACCATCCAGTTCCAGTCGGACCCTGGGAGCAGCGGACTGGGCTACCAGCACGGCTTCGTCATCCACTTCGCTGGTGAGTGCAGAACCTTTCATCCAGATGTACTGTATATAACCAGGTTGCTGTGATTTTTCTGTGTTGTCTGGCCATGTTCCAGAAGCATTCTCTCCTGATGTTTCGCCCCCATCTATGGCAGGCATCCTCAGAAGTTGGAAACAAGGCAAGTGGGGTCTATATACGAGGGCTATCCAGAAAATAGATTATGTTTTGGAATTAAAAATGAACAAAGTATAGAAGAAAACATTCACCGCATGCAGTTGAAAGCCACACGCAAATACCACTTCTCAACATAGTTGCCATTCAAATCTAGGCACTTATCATAGCGATGAATGAGCTTGGCAACTCCTTCCCCACAAAACTCTGCCGCTTGCGTCCTCAACCAGCCGGTCACCCCTTCCTGCAGCTGTGCATCGTCGCCAAAACTCTGTGTTGAGGAGGCAAGTGGCAGAGTTTTGTGGGGAAGGAGTTGCCAAGCTCATTCATCGCTATGATAAGTGCCTAGATTTGAATGGCAACTATGAGAAGTGGTATTTAGGTGTGGCTTTCAACTGCATGTGGTAAATGTTTTCTTCTATACAGTAGAGTCTCACTTATCCAAGCTAAACGGGCCAGCAGAACCTTGGATAAGCGAATATCTTGGATAATAAGGAGGGATCAAGGAAAAGCCTATTAAACATCAAATTAGGTTATGATTTTACAAATTAAGCACCAAAACATTATGTTATATAACAAATTTGACCGGAAAAGTAGTTCAATATACAGTAATGTTATGTTGTAATTACTGTATTTACGAATTTAACACCAAAATATCACGATATATTGAAAACATTGACTACAAAAATGGCTTGGATAATCCAGAACCTTGGATAAGCGAGTCTTGGATAAGTGGGACTCTACTGTACTTTGTTCATTTTTAATTCCAAAACGTAATCTACTTTCCGGATAACTCTCGTATCTGTGGAACAATGTCCAGGGTGGGAGAAAGAACTCTTGTCTGTTGGAGGCAAGTGTGAATGTTGCCATTGGCCAGCTTGATTAGCATTGAATAGAATTGCAGCTTCAAAGCCTGGCTGTTTTCTGCCTGGGGGAATCCTTTGTTGGGAGTCTTCGACAACACCCTCGGAAGTCAGGAGCGCACAATTAAACACTTCCGAACCAGAAACAGATTTTTTTCCCCAATTTTTCTTTCTTTCTGTTTCTTGCAGAGGTGCCTCGCAACGACACGTGCCCGGAGCTCCCCGAAATCCCCAACGGCTGGAAGACGTCCTCGCACCCAGAGCTGGTCCACGGCACGGTGGTCACCTACCACTGCTACCCGGGCTACGAACTGGTGGGCACCGAGCTCCTGATGTGCCACTGGGACCTGGTGTGGAGCGGAGACCTGCCCTCCTGCCAGAGAGGTAGGCCGAATGGTCCAGGAATGGCGGCAGAATATTCCCCTGCTAGTGTTAAAGCACTGAGCTGCTGAACTTCCAGACCAAAAGGTCCCAGGTTCAAATCCCGGGAGCGGAATGTTGCTCCAGCTTCTGCCAACCTAGCAGTTCAAAAACATGCCAATGTGAGTAGATCATTAGTAGCGAAGGTAAGGGCGCTCCATGCAGTCATGCCAGTGGCCACATGACCTTGGAGGTGTCTATGGATAACGCAGGCTCTTCGGCTTAGAAATGGAGATGAGCACCAACCCCCAGAGTCGGTCACAACTGGACTTTTACCTTTATGCCATTGAGATCCCGCTCCAAATGTGGCCCAAGAGGTCCACCTGCTGGTCCCGGAGATTCTTGCACTCTCGGCTTGCTTGCACTCTACCATGAAGCTTTTCTTCTCAATCTTTGCAGTGACGGCTTGCCACGACCCGGGAGACGTAGAGCACAGCCGGCGCCTGGTCTCCCAGGAGGCCTTCCCCGTGGGCTCCACCGTCCGCTTCCTCTGCGACAAGGGATACGTCTTGGCCGGGAGCCCCGAGATCGCCTGCCACGACCGCCAGGCCGGCGGGCCCAAGTGGAGCGACCGCCTCCCCAAGTGCATCCGTAAGCCTTGAGCGGGCGCCAGAGAGGGCATCTAGCCCAACCCCCTCTGGACAGGCAGGCAGTCCAAGTCCTCCCGACATCCAGCATCAAAAACATCCACGGCAGTCTATACCTCACTAGAATTGGAAGAGACTCCCAATGGGAATCTAGTCCAACCCCCTTCAGTCAGGCAGGAAGATGGAGCCAAAGCTCTCCTAGGAGATGGCCATCCAGCTTCCAGAGAAGGAGGCTCCACTGGATTCCCAACCAGTCTATACTTTATTAGAGCTGGAAGAGACCCCCAAAGGCTATCTAGTCCAACCCCTTTGGGCAGGCAGGAAGACACAATCAAAGCCCTCCCAACAGATGGCCATAAAGCCTCAGTTCAAAAACCTCCAGAGAGGTGTATGTGTATATATGTGTGTGTGTGTGTATATACAGTAGAGTCTCACTTATCCAAGCTAAACGGGCCGGCAGAAGCTTGGATAAGCGAATATCTTGGATAATAAGGAGAAATTAAGGAAAAGCCGTATGTGTATATATGTGTGTGTGTGTATGTGTATATATATATATACATACATACAGTAGAGTCTCACTAATCCAAGCTAAACGGGCCGGCAGAAGCTTGGATAAGCGAATATCTTGGATAATAAGGAGAAATTAAGGAAAAGCCGTATGTGTATATATGTGTGTGTGTGTGTGTGTGTGTGTGTGTGTATACATACATACAGTAGAGTCTCACTAATCCAAGCTAAACGGGCTGGCAGAAGCTTGGATAAGCGAATATCTTGGATAATAAGGACTGATCAAGGAAAAGCCTATTCAAAATCAAATTAGGTTATGATTTTACAAATTAAGCACCAAAACTTCGTGTTATACAACAAATTTGACAGAAAAAGTTGTTCAATACGCAGTAATGTTATGTTGTAATTACTGTATTTACGAATTTAGCACCAAAATATCACGATATATTGGAAACATTGACTACAAAAATGGCTTGGATTATCCAGAGGCTTGGATAAGCGAGGCTTGGATTAGTGAGACTCTACTGTATATACATACTGTATATATATTTATGGCGCCCCAGGTGGCACAGTGTGTTAAAGCGCTGAGCTGCGGAACTTATTTATTTATTTATTTAATTTATATACCGCTCTTCTTCCGCAAGGGGACCCAGAGCGGTCTTACATAATGGCAGGATTAATGCCACATCTATATATATAAAAGGGTAATGAAATTTTGGCCTAGGACAAAACAACAAAACGACACATCCCAGAAACACTAAACTTGGCAGCACAACCCCTCATCCGTGCCTCTATGTTCATACAACAAAAAGGAAAGAAAAATAAAGTCCTAATTAGAGGGAGAGGAATAATTGTTTTTATCCAATTGCTGCCAGTTAGAAGGCTAAGCTCCGCCCACTTGGTCTCCTTGCAGCCCACTCAGCCCAGGGAACAGGCAGAGTTAGGCCTCACTTAGGCCTCTTCCACACTGCCTATAAAATAGATTATCTGATTTTAACTGGATTATATGGCAGTGTAGACTCAAGGCCCTTCCACACAGCTATAGAACCCATTTATAATGGACTTAATGTAAGGTAAAACCTTTACCCTTTACCTTAACTACCACCAATTCCTCAATACTTTATTTCCCATACCACCATACTCGCCACAGCAATGCGTGGCCGGGCACAGCTAGTATAATACAAAATATAATAAAAACCAACAATCATAAAAACACACTTAAAAACAATATCATACCCAATTAAAACACCTTGCAGACCAAAAGGTGCCAAGTTCAAATCTGGGGAGCGGAATGAGCACCCGCTGTTGCTCCAGCTTCTGCCAACCTGGCAGTTCGAAAACATGCCAATGTGAGTAGATCAATAGGTACCGCTCCAGCGGGAAGGTAACAGCGCTCCATGCAGTCATGCCAATGGCCACATGACCTTGGAGGTGTCTACGGACAATGCCGGCTCTTCGGCTTAGAAATGGAGTTGAGCACCAACCCCCAGAGTCGGTCACGACTGGACTTAACGTCAGGGGAAACCTTTACCTTTACCTTTATATATATATATATGTGTGTGTGTGTGTGTGTGTGTGTGTGTGTGTGTATATATATATATATATGTGTGTGTGTGTATATATATATATCACACATATTATATTGATATTATATATATCTGTATGTATTTATGTAGAGTATGAGGGTTGGTTTACCTCCAATTTGCTAGTAAGACTGAATTGCCGTGTTGTGAAAGGACACATGACAATAAAAGCATGTCACCGACATGACAAGTCTCGAAAGCTCTGCTCTGTAGGCTTCGTGGTTGGAATAGATGACCTTTGGGGTTGCCTCCCCGTTCTAATCCTACTTACTCCTCTGCTGTCCCGTTTCCCCATCTGTTCTGGAAATGTCCCGGTTCCTCTCTCCTCCTTTGTCCTCAGCTGACTTCGATTGCTGCAAAAGGGTCTAACTCTAACCTGGCTCTCGTCTTTCTTTCTTTCTTCCAGCCGAGGTCTACGAGCCCTGCCACAACCCCGGGGTCCCTGATCACGGGACGCAGACCCCTGAGAAGCGGGTCTTCCAGGCCGGGGCCTCGCTGCGCTTCTCCTGCGCCACCGGATACGTCCTTTTGGGCAGCGCCAGCCTCCGCTGCGTCCCTGGGCACCCCTCCCAATGGAGCGGGTCCCCACCCATCTGCAAAGCGGGTGAGAGTTTCGCCTCAAGTCATATTCAGATAGATAGATAGACAGATCCATCCATAGCCCTGCATTCATGCAATTATTATTATTATTATTATTATTATTATTATTATTGTATGACACAGCAAACAAGATAGATATGCTGGATTTCGTATCACAAAATAACCAGTACAAGAAAACCGCACTACAAACTAGAGGTGACAGCTGGCACAACAAAACATTGCATGGAAAGTTCCTTGACAAAATATCTACCTTATTATTATTATTATTATTATTATTATTATTATTATTATTATCATCATTATTATTGTATGACACAGCAAACAAGATAGATATGCTGGATTTCGTATCACAAAATAACCAGTACAAGAAAACCACACTACAAACTAGAGCTGACAGCTGGCACAACGAAACATTGCATGGAAAGTTCCTTGACAAAATATCTACCTTATTATTATTATTATTATTATTATTATTATTATTGTATGACACAGCAAACAAGATAGATATGCTGGATTTCGTATCACAAAATAACCAGTATAAGAAAACCGCACTACAAAGTAGAGCTGACAGCTGGCACAACGAAACATTGCATGGAAAGTTCCTTGACAAAATATCTATCTTGTTGTTGTTGTTGTTGTTGTTGTTGTTATTATTATTATTTCTATACTAGTTGTGCATGTGTCAGTAGTGTCACGCTGCAGCAAACAAGGCAAATGCGATTTGAACCTGCATTGATAGAATTATTATTATTATTATTATTATTATTATTATTATTATTATTATTATTGTATCCATACTAGTTATGCATGCGGCAGTAGTGTCACGCTGCATCAAAAGAAGCAAATGCGATTTGAACCTGCATTGATATTATTATTATTATTATTATTATTATTGTATGACACAGCAAACAAGATAGATATGCTGGATTTCGTATCACAAAATAACCAGTACAAGAAAACCACACTACAAACTAGAGCTGACAGCTGGCACAACAAAACATTGCATGGAAAGTACCTTGATAAAATATCTACCTTATTATTATTATTATTATTATTATTATTATTATTGTATCCATACTAGTTAAGCATGTGGCAGTAGTGTCATGCTGCATCAAAAGAGGCAAATGAGATTTGAACCTGCATTGATAGAATTATTATTGTTATTATTATTATTATTATTATTATTATTATTATTATTATTATTATTGTATCCATACTAGTTAAGCATGCGGCAGGAGTGTTGCACTGTAGCAAACAAGGCAAATGCGATTTGAATCTGCATTGATAGAATTATTATTATTATTATTTTCTTATGACACAGCAAACAAGATAGATATGCTGGATTTCATATCACAAAATAACCAGTACAAGAAAACCACACTTCCCAAGTGTCTAGGACTGTGTGATGTATTTTCGGATGATGCGTGCAGATCCCAGCAGGGTGGCCTTTTGCAGCTGGCAGATCGTACTTTTGTCAATGTCTATTGTTTCCAAATGCTGGCTGAGATCTTTTGGCACGGCACCCAATTATTATTATTATTATTATTATTATTATTATTATTATTATTATTGTATCCATACTAGTTAAGCATGCGGCAGGAGTGTCGCGTTGCAGCAAACAAGGCAAATGCTATTTGAACCTGCATTGATAGAATTATTATTATTATTATTTTCTTATGACACAGCAAACAAGATAGATATGCTGGATTTCATATCACAAAATCACAAGTCGAACACTTCCCAAGTGTCTAGGACAGTGTGATGTATTTTCGGATGATGTGTGCAGATCCCAGCAGGGTGGCCTTTTGCAGTTGGCAGATCGTAATTTTGTCAATGTCTATTGTTTCCAAATGCTGGCTGAGATCTTTTGGCACGGCACCCAATTATTATTATTATTATTATTATTATTATTATTATTATTATTATTATTATTATTGTATCCATACTAGTTAAGCATGCGGCAGGAGTGTTGCACTGCAGCAAACGAGGCAAATGCGATTTGAATCTGCATTGATAGAATTATTATTATTATTATTTTCTTATGACACAGCAAACAAGATAGATATGCTGGATTTCATATCACAAAATCACAAGTCGAACACTTCCCAAGTGTCTAGGACAGTGTGATGTATTTTCGGATGATGCGTGCAGATCCCAGCAGGGTGGCCTTTTGCAGTTGGCAGATCGTAATTTTGTCAATGTCTATTGTTTCCAAATGCTGGCTGAGATCTTTTGGCACGGCACCCAATTATTATTATTATTATTATTATTATTATTATTATTATTATTATTGTATCCATACTAGTTAAGCATGTGGCAGGAGTGTTGCACTGCAGCAAACGAGGCAAATGCGATTTGAATCTGCATTGATAGAATTATTATTATTATTATTTTCTTATGACACAGCAAACAAGATAGATATGCTGGATTTCATATCACAAAATCACAAGTCAAACACTTCCCAAGTGTCTAGGACAGTGTGATGTATTTTCGGATGATGCGTGCAGATCCCAGCAGGGTGGCCTTTTGCAGCTGGCAGATCGTAATTTTGTCAATGTCTATTGTTTCCAAATGCTGGCTGAGATCTTTTGGCACGGCACCCAATTATTATTATTATTATTATTATTATTATTATTATTATTATTATTATTATTTTCTTATGACACAGCAAACAAGATAGATATGCTGGATTTTGTATCACAAAATCACAAGTCGAACACTTCCCAAGTGTCTAGGACTGTGTGATGTATTATTATTATTATTATTATTATTATTATTATTATTATTATTATTTTATTATGACACAGCAAACAAGATAGTTATGTTGGATTTCGTATCACAAAATCACAAGTCAAACACTTCTCAAGTGTCTAGGACTGTGTGATGTATTATTATTATTATTATTATTATTATTATTATTATTATTATTGTATGACACAGCAAACAAGATAGATATGCTGGAGATAGATATAAGTGTCTAGGACTGTGTGATGTATTTTCGGATGATGCGTGCAGATCCCAGCAGGGTGGCCTTTTGCAGCTGGCAGATCGTAATTTTGCCAATGTCTATTGTTTCCAAATGCTGGCTGAGATCTTTTGGCACGGCACCCAATTATTATTATTATTATTATTATTATTATTATTATTATTATTATTATTATTATTATTATTATTATCATTGTATCCATACTAGTTAAGCATGCGGCAGGAGTGTTGCACTGCAGCAAACGAGGCAAATGCGATTTGAATCTGCATTGATAGAATTAGTATTGTTGTTATTGTTACTATTATTATTATTATTTGTATCCCAAGAATGATACACATATATTTCCTTCTAGCTTCTTACGATGAGTTCTACACCAACCGGAACTTGGACGGTAAGAGATAAATAAGAGGGATTTGAGCCTTGGACGGCCGGTTCCTCCTCTTGGTCCCATGTCTTGACCCCTTGCTTTCTTCTCCCCGCTCTAGCCGTGGCCAAAGTGGCTCCGGCCGAGGACCCGCTCCACGGCACCAGCATGGCCTTTGCCATCTTCCTCCCGGTGGCCGCCGTGGCCCTGCTTTTGGGCGCTGTGTATCTCTTCATCTCCAGGTGAGGCCCCGCTGGTGAAAAGGGGATTAATCGGACAGGGTCTTATTGGTGTGGACACCCAATGATGAGCACCTTTTTGTCTGTTTTCCGCCCTAGGCACCAAGGCAAGCCCTCTCTGTCGCTGCCCCGGTCGGAGTCCCCGCCTTACGACCACATTGCGGTGGATTCGGCCTTCGACAACCCCACCTACGAGACCGGAGTAAGTGCCAAACCCCTTCCCATAGCCAAGAAGGACCCTCGGGGCGGAAGGGACCCCCAAAGGCCATCTAGTCCACCCGTCACATACAGTGGGGAAAAAAAGTATTTAGTCAGATACCAATTGTACAAGTTCAATTGTACAAGAGAGGTCTGTAATTGACATCATAGGTATTTAAGTGTCTCATGCGGCCCGCCCTGTTATATATATATATATATATATATATCTATATATATAAAAGAGTGATGGCATCACGGCAGCGGACAAAACAACAAAAGTAAACACCCCACAACCTCGAAAATTGACATCACAACCCCTCATCCATGCCTCTAGGTTGATACAACAAAAAGAAAAGAAAAATAAATTCCTAATTAGAGGGAGAGGAATAATTGTTTTTATCCAATTGCTGCCAGTTAGAAGGCTAAGCTCCGCCCACTTGGTCTCCTAGCAACCCACTCAGCCCAGTGTTAATAAAATAATGATTAAAAAAAATACAAATAATACAATAAAAAATTATAAAAAACACTAAAATAATTAATACAATAAAATACTATAACAAAATGACTAAAAATAATACAACAAAATAATAAAATATAATAAATAAAAAAGATAAGTGACAATAAAATTAATTTAAAAAAATACAAATAACGTCAAATAAAAATTCCACAACAAGTTTTAACCGATACCACCACCACTTTGCCACAGCAACGCGTGGCCGGGCACAGCTAGTATATATATATAGATTTTGTGTTGCATTGTATATGATTATTTATTGTATTGTTTAATTGTATTATGATATGTTGTTTTATATCTTACTATATTATACTGTTCTGGGCATGGCCCCATGTAAGCCGCCCTGAGTCCCCGTTGGGGAGATGGTGGCGGGGTATAAATAAAGTTTTATTATTATTATTATTATTATTATTATAGACCTCAACTAGGAGAGACAACTTGAGAAAACACATCCAGAAAATCACATTGTCTGATTTTTCACAAATTTATTGGCAAACTATAAGCCCCAATGGCGAAGTGGGTTAAAGCACTGAGCTGCTGAACTTGCAGACTGAAAGGTGCCAGGTTCAAATCCTGGGAGCGGAGTGAGCACCCTCTCTTAGCTCCAGCTCCTGCCAACCTAGCAGTTCGAAAACATGCCAATGTGAGTAGATCAATAGATCTGGTGGGAAGGTAAGGGCGCTCCCTGCAGTCATGCCGGCCACGTGACCTTGGCGGTGCCTACGGACAACGCCGGCTCTTCAGCTTAGAAATGGAGATGAGCACCAACCCCCAGAGTGTTAGTAGATCAATAGGTACTGCTCCGGCAGGAAGGTAACGGCGCTCCATGCAGTCATGCCAATGGCCACATGACCTTGGAGGTGTCTACGGACAACGCCGGCTCTTCAGCTTAGAAATGGAGATGAGCACCAACCCCCAGAGTGTGAGTAGATCAATAGGTACTGCTCCGGCAGGAAGGTAACGGCGCTCCATGCAGTCATGCCAATGGCCACATGACCTTGGAGGTGTCTACGGACAACGCCGGCTCTTCAGCTTAGAAATGGAGATGAGCACCAACCCCCAGAATGTGAGTAGATCGATAGGTACTGCTCCGGCAGGAAGGTAACGGCGCTCCATGCAGTCATGCCAATGGCCACATGACCTTGGAGGTGTCTACGGACAACGCCGGCTCTTCAGCTTAGAAATGGAGATGAGCACCAACCCCCAGAATGTGAGTAGATCGATAGGTACTGCTCCGGCAGGAAGGTAACAGCGCTCCATGCAGTCATGCCAATGGCCACATGACCTTGGAGGTGTCTACGGACAACGCCGGCTCTTCAGCTTAGAAATGGAGATGAGCACCAACCCCCAGAATGTGAGTAGATCAATAGGTACTGCTCCGGCGGGAAGGTAACGGCGCTCCATGCAGTGATGCCAATGGCCACATGACCTAGGAGGTGTCTATGGACATTGCCGGCTCTTCGGCTTAGAAATGGAGATGAGCACCAACCCCCAGAGTCAGACATGACTGGACTT